>NC_141756.1:107647197-107951697 GCF_982258835.1 Parasteatoda tepidariorum
TGCAACAGGGATTCGAACTTGCGACCTCTCTCCCCAGCCGTGAGTTACTATTCCGGTGTCTTGACCACCAGACCACTTGAACACGGGAAGCCGGCCACAATTTCACTTCAAAAGCCCTCTCAAGGTCAGCTATGAAATTGCCCTTTGGGAACCCCCCTGCTCCCCCTAATTTACCTATAAAAATTTCCTCCTAGAGTATTGTTTGGACCAAGGACCCCTACTTAGGGTAGGAGTTTCAAAATTATAACTTAATATTAAAAGGAGTTAAGCGACTTCGGAATTCGAACCGCACCCCATCTTTTTATTTCAATTTTTATTTTTTTATTATTATTCCATTATGTGCTTTTTAACAAAGAAAGATGCAGGATTTTAATCATAGAACACCTTACGCAGGATAAACTTTCAAGTATATTATAAAAATAATTTAAAGCAATGGAAAAAACCAATTTTTACAGGATTTTTCCAGTTTTCAACCATTATTTGAAGTTTTCATAATTTAAAAAAATTATTTCTTACATATAGGACCTCCTAAGGAACTGAAAAACACAAAAAAATAAATAATATAATGCAAAATAAGCAAAAGAAAAAAAGGAAAATTTTTGAAAAGTTGCCGATTCGAACCTGCGACCTCTCGCCCCTGCCGTGAGTTACTATTCCGGTGTCTTGACCACCAGACCACTTGAACACTGGAAGCAGGCCACAATTTCACTTCAAAAGCCCCCTCACTGTCAGCTATGAAATTGCCCTATGAGAACCCCCCTGCTCCCCCTAATTCACCTATAAAAATTTCCTCCTAGAGTATTCTTAGGACCATGGACCCCTAATTAGGGTTAGAGTTTGAAAATTATAACTTAATATTAAAAGGAGTTAAACGGCTTCAGAATTCGAACCGCACTCCATCTTTTTATGTCATTTTTTATTTTTTTATTATTATTCCATTATGTGTTGTTTAACAAAGAAAGATACAGGATTTTAATCATAGAGCACCTTACGCAGGATAAACTTTCAAGTATATTATAAAAATAATTTTAAACAATGGAAAAAACCAATTTTTCCAGTTTTAACCCATTATATGAAGTTTTCCCAATTTAAAAAAATTATTTCTTACATATAGGGCCCCCTAATAAACTGAAAAACACAATAAAAAATAATATAAGTCAAAATAAGCAAAAGAAAAAAAAAAGAAAATTTTTGAAAAGTTGCCGCAGCAGGGATTCGAACCTGCGACCTCTCTCCCCAGCCGTGAGTTACTATTGCGGTGTCTTGACCACCACACCACTTGAACACGGGAAGCAGGCCACAATTTCACTTCAAAAGCCCTCTCACGGTCAGCTATGAAATTGCCCTTTGAGAACCCCCCCTGCTCCCCCTAATTCACCTATAAAAATTTCCTTCTAGAGTGTTTTTTGGACCATGGACCCCTACTAAGGGTCAGAGCTTGAAAATTATAACTTAATATTAAAAGGAGTTAAACGGCTTCGGAATTCGAAACGCACCCCATCTTTTTATTTCATTTTTTTTAAACATTATTCCATTATGTGTTGTTTAACAAAGAAAGATGCAGGATTTTAATCATAGAACACCTTACGCAGGATAAACTTTCAAGTATATTATTAAAATAATTTAAAACAATGGAAAAATCCAATTTTTACAGGATTTTTCCAGTTTTCACCCATTATTTGAAGTTTTCCCAATTTCAAAAAATTATTTCTAGCATATAGGACTCCCTAAAGAACTGAAAAACACAATAAAAAAATAATATAATGCAAAATAAGCAAAAGAAGAACATTTTTGAAAAGTTGCTGCAGCAGGGATTCGAACCTGCGACCTCTCGCCCCTGCCGTGAGTTACTATTCCGGTGTCTTGACCACCAGACTTCTTGAACACTGGAAGCAGGCCACAATTTCACTTCAAAAACCCTCTCACGGTCAGCTATGAAATTGCTGTTTGGAAGCCCCCCCTGCTCCCCCTAATTCACCTATAAAAATTTCCTCCTAGAGTATTGTTTGGACCATGGAACCCTACTTAGGGTAGGAGTTTCAAAATTATAACTTAATATTAAAAGGAGTTAAACGGCTTCGGAATTCGAACCGCATCCCATCTTTTTATTTCCCTTTTTTTTATTATTATTATTCCATTATGTGCTGTTTAACAAAGAAAGATGCAGAATTTTAATCATAGAGCAACTTACGCAGGATAAACTTTCAAGCATATTATAAAAATTATTTAAAACAATGGAAAAAACCAATTTTTACAGGATTTTTCCAGTTTTCACCCATTATTTGAAGTTTTCCCAATTTCAAAAAATTATTTCTTGCATATAGGACTCCCTAAAGAACTGAAAAACACAATAAAAAAATAATATAATGCAA
Organism: Parasteatoda tepidariorum; assembly: GCF_982258835.1. Classification (NCBI taxonomy): domain Eukaryota; kingdom Metazoa; phylum Arthropoda; class Arachnida; order Araneae; family Theridiidae; genus Parasteatoda; species Parasteatoda tepidariorum. Next base: position 107,649,570 of record NC_141756.1, read on the forward strand.
AATAAGCAAAAGAAGAACATTTTTGAAAAGTTGCTGCAACAGGGATTCGAACTTGCGACCTCTCTCCCCAGCCGTGAGTTACTATTCCGGTGTCTTGACCACCAGACCACTTGAACACGGGAAGCCGGCCACAATTTCACTTCAAAAGCCCTCTCAAGGTCAGCTATGAAATTGCCCTTTGGAAACCCCCCTGCTCCCCCTAATTTACTTATAAAAATTTCCTCCTAGAGTATTGTTTGGACCAAGGACCCCTACTTAGGGTAGGAGTTTCAAAATTATAACTTAATATTAAAAGGAGTTAAGCGACTTCGGAATTCGAACCGCACCCCATCTTTTTATTTCATTTTTTATTTTTTTATTATTATTCCATTATGTGCTTTTTAACAAAGAAAGATGCAGGATTTTAATCATAGAACACCTTACGCAGGATAAACTTTCAAGTATATTATAAAAATAATTTAAAGCAATGGAAAAAACCAATTTTTACAGGATTTTTCCAGTTTTCAACCATTATTTGAAGTTTTCATAATTTAAAAAAATTATTTCTTACATATAGGACCCCCTAAGGAACTGAAAAACACAAAAAAATAAATAATATAATGCAAAATAAGCAAAAGAAAAAAAGGAAAATTTTTGAAAAGTTGCCGCAGCAGGGATTCGAACCTGCGACCTCTCGCCCCTGCCGTGAGTTACTATTCCGGTGTCTTGACCACCAGACCACTTGAACACTGTAAGCAGTCCACAATTTCACTTCAAAAGCCCTCTCACGGTCAGCTATGAAATTGCTGTTTGGAAGCCCCCCCTGCTCCCCCTAATTGACCTATAAAAATTTCCTCCTAGAGTATTGTTTGGACCATGGAACCCTACTTAGGGTAGGAGTTTCAAAATTATAACTTAATATTAAAAGGAGTTAAACGGCTTCGGAATTCGAACCGCATCCCATCTTTTTATTTCCTTTTTTTTTATTATTATTATTCCATTATGTGCTGTTTAACAAAGAAAGATGCAGGATTTTAATCATAGAGCAACTTACGCAGGATAAACTTTCAAGTATATTATAAAAATAATTTAAAACAATGGAAAAAACCAATTTTTTCGGGATTTTTCCAGTTTTCACCCATTATTTGAAGTTTTTCCCATTTAAAAATATTATTTTTTACATATAGGAAACCCTAAGGTACTGAAAAACACAATAAAAAAAATAATATAATGCAAAATAAGCAAAAGAAAAAAAAAGAAAATTTTTGAAAAGTTTATGCAGCAGGGATTCGAACCTGCGACCTCTCACCCCAGCCGTGAGTTACTATTCCGGTGTCTTGACCACCAGACCTCTTGAACACGGGAAGCAGGCCACAATTTCACTTCAAAAGCCCCCTCACTGTCAGCTGTGAAATTGCCCTATGAGAACCCCCTGCTCCCCCTAATTCACCTATAAAAATTTCCTCCTAGAGTATTGTTAGGACCATGGACCCCTAATTAGGGTTAGAGTTTGAAAATTATAACTTAATATTAAAAGGAGTTAAACGGCTTCAGAATTCGAACCGCACTCCATCTTTTTATTTCATTTTTTATTTTTTTATAATTATTCCATTATGTGTTGTTTAACAAAGAAAGATGCAGGATTTTAATCATAGAGCACCTTACGCAGGATAAACTTTCAAGTATATTATAAAAATAATTTTAAACAATGGAAAAAACCAATTTTTCCAGTTTTAACCCATTATTTGAAGTTTTCCCAATTTAAAAAAATTATTTCTTACATATAGGGCCCCCTAATAAACTGAAAAACACACTAAAAAATAATATAATGCAAAATAAGCAAAAGAAAAAAAAAAGAAAATTTTTGAAAAGTTGCCGCAGCAGTGATTCGAACCTGCGACATCTCTCCCCTGCCGTGAGTTACTATTGCGGTGTCTTGACCACCACACCACTTGAACACGGGAAGCAGGCCACAATTTCACTTCAAAAGCCCTCTCACGGTCAGCTATGAAATTGCCCTTTGAGAACCCCCCCTGCTCCCCCTAATTCACCTATAAAAATTTCCTTCTAGAGTATTTTTTGGACCATGGACCCCTACTAAGGGTCAGAGCTTGAAAATTATGACTTAATATTAAAAGGAGTTAAACGGCTTCGGAATTCGAACTGCACCCCATCTTTTTATTTCATTTTTTTTCTCACATTATTCCATTATGTGTTGTTTAACAAAGAAAGATGCAGGATTTTAATCATAGAACACCTTACGCAGGATAAACTTTCAAGTATATTATTAAAATAATTTAAAACAATGGAAAAAACCAATTTTTACAGGATTTTTCCAGTTTTCACCCATTATTTGAAGTTTTCCCAATATTAAAAAATTATTTCTTGCATATAGGACTCCCTAAAGAACTGAAAAACACAATAAAAAAATAATATAATGCAAAATAAGCAAAAGAAGAACATTTTTGAAAAGTTGCCGCAACAGGGATTCGAACTTGCGACCTCTCTCCCCAGCCGTGAGTTACTATTCCGGTGTCTTGACCACCAGACCACTTGAACACGGGAAGCCGGCCACAATTTCACTTCAAAAGCCCTCTCAAGGTCAGCTATGAAATTGCCCTTTGGGAACCCCCCTGCTCCCCCTAATTTACCTATAAAAATTTCCTCCTAGAGTATTGTTTGGACCAAGGACCCCTACTTAGGGTAGGAGTTTCAAAATTATAACTTAATATTAAAAGGAGTTAAGCGACTTCGGAATTCGAACCGCACCCCATCTTTTTATTTCATTTTTTATTTTTTTATTATTATTCCATTATGTGCTTTTTAACAAAGAAAGATGCAGGATTTTAATCATAGAACACCTTACGCAGGATAAACTTTCAAGTATATTATAAAAATAATTTAAAGCAATGGAAAAAACCAATTTTTACAGGATTTTTACAGTTTTCAACCATTATTTGAAGTTTTCATAATTAAAAAAAATTATTTCTTACATATAGGACCTCCTAAGGAACTGAAAAACACAAAAAAATAAATAATATAATGCAAAATAAGCAAAAGAAAAAAAGGAAAATTTTTGAAAAGTTGCCGATTCGAACCTGCGACCTCTCGCCCCTGCCGTGAGTTACTATTCCGGTGTCTTGACCACCAGACCACTTGAACACGGGAAGCAGGCCACAATTTCACTTCAAAAGCCCTCTCACGGTCAGCTATGAAATTGCTGTTTGGAAGCCCCCCCTGCTCCCCCTAATTCACCTATAAAAATTTCCTCCTAGGGTATTGTTTGGACCATGGAACCCTACTTAGGGTTAGAATTTGAAAATTATAACTTAATATTATATACATTATATTATATATATTATATTAATATTATATAACTCTGCATGTAGAAAAAGAAAGGTGTTAAAGAAGTTGGTCTCAATCAGTAAGTTAGTTATTTTTAATAATCGGTTTAAAAATTCATATATTATAGATACTTAAATTTTTTTGTTTCGATTATATAATAACAGAATCGAAGTTTCAAACTAATATTATACACTATACAGAATTAAACAGAGCAATAACGTTTTCAATATTTATTATTAAATTTGCTTTTATTATTTTTGTTTAAAAATATGAAAACACAAAAAGTGTTTCTATATTTAAATAGCTACACTCCAGGCGGGGAATAATTTAAATTATTGCGTCTGCAATTATTTTCTTTTCTATCAAAATGTTAATATTTTAGTCATAAAATTGCAGAAACAATTTTGAGAGTTATTCAAAAGAAACCCGACAATTAAAAACTGAATTAAAGAAAAAGGGAAGTAGGGAGAGATGTAGAGTTTGTTGCTTTCTGCTTCAAAGCTAGCTTGAAATGGCTTTAAATTAGTTTCGAGGTTCGTCAATAGATGACGCTGCTGACTATAAAATTTTTGTTAAATGTCAATAACTGCTTGTGGTATTCACGTATATTTTTATTTTTACGATTACACTGGATATTAGTTGCTTAACATTATCCGACTTTTAAATCCGATTTTTCTCAGAATCAGCTTTCGTGGACAAAAACTCTTTTCTCCCCTTGGTCTTCAATTGTCTTAAAAATTGCAAAAGTTTAGCTTTATTAGAAAACTTAGGTAAAATGTGAAATTAATTCTGTACGATTTAAGAATATTTCATACTTCTAAACAATAAATAAAGTCAACTTAATAATTATTTGAGTAAGATTATTGGACAGAAATATAGGATAAATTAAGCACAATAAACTGTTTAATAAATAGTCGATTTATAATTTTTTTATTAAAAAAAAAACAGTGATGAGGATTCTTATTTCTATATTTCATATTTAGTTGTTTATATTAATAGTTTATATTAATTTCATTGAAAATAACTAAACTGAAAGAAAATAATTAAAATGACTTATATCAAAATAATGTAATTAATTTTATAAAAGATAATGCAATTGGAAAATAAATATATTTCTATTATTTATTATATTTACGGAAATAAATCATTGTAATATTGATTTAGTATTAAAGAAATGCATTTAAAAAAATCTGCAGGCTCTTTTTTTTAAATGATTAAAAACGAATCAAATTAAATATAAATATCTTATTTACGCCATTCAAAATAAATAATAATTGCAAAGCTTTCGAAAGGACTGGTAAGTAGAAACCACGAGAAAAAGAAATAAAAAGCTGTTGGCAACACCACACCTTCTGCTTGAACAAAGTAAGCTATAAGCTTATTGCACATATAAACATAAATATTTATTAACAAAGTAAGCTATAAGCTTATGATATACATAAACATAAAGTCTGACATACGTCCCAATGCCAATAAATGGCTACCACCTATTTTCTATTTCCTTGTTTGTCCATTATTTGAGGCGAAATGTATGCTTGTAATAAGAATGAAATGCAAACGTAAACTGTTCTTTAAAATTGTAATTTCCTGACTGTATATGATTAAACTTGCAAACTATGCAAGTTTTGAAAAAGTTTCAGATGATTTAAACTTAAAATTTACAAGTGCGCTTGTTTCAAGTAAAGAGAATTAATCATGATTTTTCTTAAAGTAAATTTTGACTAATGTTAAAATACTTAATAGATAAGTTCCTAAGATAGATTTAATCCTAAATTTTCGATGAAACGTATTTTGAATTGCTACTCTAGCCTATATATTATTTTTAGTATATTATGAGAGTTTTGTTAATTAATTGGTATTTCAAGAGAGTTTGTTTAATTTTCTTCTTTTAAATTTGTATAAAATTTTTATAATTAAGGTTTTCGTGTTGCACTCAAAAATGATGATTGTTAATTATTTAGTTTAATTTCTTATAAATATTTTAGCGTTTGATTTTAATTGTCTCTTTTAGCATTCCAACACAATGATTTACTCGAATATACTAAAATTTTAGTTTTATCATTTGGATAGCTTTGTTTAGAATTAAAAACTATTTTCTGCTATTTGGTTGCATAGGTTCTTTACAGAATCAATTCCATTAAAACAAGTTTAAACTCATACTTAATAATTTTTTTAGGTTATATGTGTAACCATGCGATTTTTAAAAAATATTGTGGTTGGTATGAAAATTAGTTGATGAAAACCATTTTCGTTTTTATAAAGAAAATAATCATCTAAAAAGTATGAATATGACATCTTTGAATTGTTTTGTACTTGTTAATTTTATTATATTTTCATGCTTCATGAGAAACTTTGAAATAATACATGCTTGAATTTAAAAAAAAAAAAAAAGAAAAGAGCTATTGTTTATGAAATGTTAATATTTGTGCTTATAACATGGGTTTAAAAATCAAATGACAATTCAATAATGTGCTGCGCACAATATTACAGTAATCAGTATCATGCTTATGTTTGGATACCATCACATAAATTTTTAAAAATATTTTTGGGACTGATTATTAAAAAGCAGATTGGAAAAAATAAAGGAATTTATATGTAGCTTACAGATTTTCTAAACTTGATTTATATTTTATTATCATTATTAGTATTTATGGGAATGTTAATTAAAATATTAATAGATTGTAAAATGTACATTCTTTTAGAATATTCAAAGGTTAAAATGTATTTTGTCCTAAAATTTCTGGAATATTACTTGGACCATATTAAAAATACTTAGCTCATAGGGATAATACATTTTTGTTGTAAATGCAAACTATGTTATGTTAAAAAAATTTTCTTAACTTTTGTTATTTTTCCAAAAAATATTAATGCCATTTTCGGAAATGCTATTTTGGAAATACTTTTATATATTTGGAAATGCTATTTTTCAAATATTGTTAGAAATAATTTAGTTTTTTTTAAAAAAAATTAATATAATTTAAGATGTTTTTTACTCATATTAAATTTGCCTTTGGATTTAACTCATTTTAACCAGCTTAAACTATTAATCTATTAATTACTAGCACACACGCACACAGATATATATTAAATTGGGCCTTTTGTAAAATGAATGTATTGCTATAGGCTACCATTGACTTTTATTATTTTCATTGAATTATATAATAAGTAATCCAGCCAAGAGGAAACTGATGGGGTTTCTGCTTCTTCAAGAAGAGCAAATAAAGAGAATAGTAGAGCAAAGTTACAATAGATTGTATACTTGACGTATACTTCTTTTTATTAAACATCTGTATTTTTATAATAATAAATAAGTAATTAATATTTCACTATTTTCTAATAATTTATTTATTTTGACCGACTGACAGCTCCACTTTTAAAATGTTATATTTTATTCTGCAGTCTTCTCTGCATAATAAAATTGTTTTCTTTATGTTATTAGATAGGGAAACATTTTCTCAGTTTTGCCCATTTGCAAAACCAACAATGAAAAACCTTTATAGTATATCTAATTTTAAATATAAAATTTTTAAGAAATCACATTTGCTTCAAAGATAACTATATCTTTGGAGAAAAGTATGGATAGCTTTTCTATAATTATAAGTTGGTATGGCTCAGTGGTTAAAGCACTGAGCTACCATTGTGAAAAAACTGAGGTTCAATCTCTAGCAGCAAAAGTAAAGGCAGCTTGTAGGTATTACTGACCATATTGCAACTATTATGTTGTTGGCTACAAAATTGGTAAATTGTAACCTTCTTGGCCTTATTAAGTCACAAACAACTCTTGAAGAAATTTTTTTAGGGGCTTTCTTTGTGTAAAAAATAGAATCTTTCTTAAAAAATTGTCATTATGTCACATATTTATTTCATTTTCTTTCAGCATTTAATAAACCTTTGAAACAAAAAACATGAAGGATCCAAAGAGCCATATTCAAGCTTTGGCCATGGTTGCCAGCAGTGTTACCGTTAATCCTCATATTCCAATTGGTCGTTATTTTAGATCTGGTTCTGAAATGCTGAAAATGGCAAAGATGTATCACGATGAAGGAGAACTAGAAAATTCTTTTATTCTCTAAACTAAATATACAACGTAAGTATAACTATTCGTTACATTTCTTTATTATTAAAAGTTCAAAACTTTATTTCTTTTGACTGTAGATTCTTGGAATTATATATGCATATTTATAGTTAAACTTATTTATTGTATGTAAATCCTATGTTTAATGTGGAATATTTTTAATAAATTGTAAGTTTAATGTTTAAAAAACCTTTAACTTTAAGGTTTTTCATCGCTAACTTGAATTTAAAAATTTTCAACGAATTTCTTGATAATTATTTATTTAAAGCTGTTTGAAGAAAGATAGACATCTAACTGTGGGAATTTCATTCATTTAAAATTATGCAGGGTGTGTAGGGTTTTTTAAAAGTGCTTAAAGGTGCTTATTTTTGATTTACATTATTTAAAAGCTACAAAAGGTGCTTTTTTTTATTCGGGGTTTGTGAAAAGTGCTTAATTTTCTATCTTTTAAAAAGAGGTTTCTCTTTCCTGTATCGATTGCCGTTCTAAATTACAAAAAATGCATGATTTATCACGATTTTCTCTGCAATATTTATCAGAAACTAGTTATTTTGTCATGATTATGTAAAGTTTTTGAAAATGTTTTTGAATTTTATTGATTTCATGTTTACAAATTAAGAACTTTAAACGAGAGAAAAAAGTAATTTTTTTTACTGCACCGATCCTAATTATGATTTTTTTTGTAAAGTGATTCAAAATATTTTTTGAGTGCTTAAAAAGTACTTAAAAGGTGCTAACTTTTTGTTGAAAAATATGGCTACCACCCTGTTATAAAATATCCCTTTTGCTCAATTTATTCAAAAAATCTATGTGTATAAGAATATGAGATTCTTCATATATCCTCTCATAAATCACACAACCACTTGAAATCACAGTGCTATTTTGTTTGGTAAGGCATTGCGAATGGTAATTTCAGTATTTAGAGAAAGTATTTCTAATATTCAAACCATCTTAGAGATTTTTTACTTTGTGTCTATTATCCATATGTTTACTCACCAAAGATATGTTCCGATCAAATGTTTGCAAAAACCGAGAGTAACAGGAAGAAATAATTCTATCAACAAGATTCTCATTTAAAGGCACTAAAGTTGTCAAAAAGTTGAAATTTTCTGAGTTTAATAAATGCTAGTAATAATATATTTTGTGTCACGTGTGTTATACATTCAACAATTACCTAGTAGAGGCAAGAAATTTAATCACAAAATAACTCACATGTTTTTTTCTCTCTTTAATATAAATGAAAAATAAAGGGAAGAGATTTTTTAATACTCTCTAATATTTATTTTTGATAGTTTTTGCCCAATCTTGTTTCACAAGAATTTTGATTCAATCAGCAAATTGCCTCATTCCTGATATTTTTGTTGTTGGCAAATTTTATTTAATATTTGTATATATGCATAGCTCAATTCGTAAAAATAGAGGTTCTTTTTATTGTTTTTTATTCACATTGAAGAAAATAATGCTTCAGTTATTTTGTGGTTGAACTTTTTATTTTCTAGACAAGTTTAAATACTGTGGTCCAAAAAAAAAAAAAAAAATTGTACAAAAGGTGGTACTAAATATATTTCTATATATTGTAATATCCTGCACAGTCAACAAGGAAAATTTTTTCTTAGTGACAGCAACAGTTACGCTTTAGTACATTATATTTAGTTTTCAAAATACCTGCCATGACTTATCAATTATTCAAACATATGTATTTAAGAATTTATGCTTTTTTATGGTTGCCAAAAGTCTTCCCGGTTTATCTATTTCCCCCTCCCCTGTAAAGTCTTTTACATCGAGTCATTGTAAAATCTTTTACATTTTAAAGCAGCTATGCTTTTTTTGGAATTGCATTTTAATGCAAATTTAAACAAAAGAAACTTTAAAGTCTTTGTTTTGTGAAATATTTCAGATGGACTAAGTTTTTAGTGATAATTTTCCCCAACTTTTTTGATGTAGGAGATTATAATCTTTTGTTATTGCCCATTATCATTATTGTCTTCCTGGTTTATTGATTTTCCCCACTCCCGTAAAATCTTTTTTATTGATTAGATATATATATATAAAAACTTATTGTTTTTCTTAATTTTCTTCGTGTTTTTCTGTTTTTATTTATTATGATATATATATATATATATATATATATATATATATATATATATATATATATATATATATATATATATATATATAATATATATATATATGTGCAGTAAAACTTCCGTTAAGTGGCCATTCTTGGGACCGAAAAAATTGTCCGTTTACGAGAGTTGTCCGTTTACGGGAAGAGTACCCTAATAACGAAGTTTAACGCAACAACGTAAATTGTTTTTAGAATATTTTCAAAGATGTAGAAATAAATAATCCACAATAACTATCTACAAGGATATTTATTTAAACTTTAAGAAAGATAAAAATATTTAAAAAAGTTTGATATAAATACATAATTTTAGATGTAAACTGCTGTTTGTAGAAAATGCAACACCATGAAGGAATCATCAGAATCAAATGAAATTCGCAGCAAATGTCAATTATAGGATATTATGCAAATTAATAAAGTTTCAGAGCCATCGCGCGTGCGTGGCGCGCGCAGCGCCCTCTGAATTGATGCTGAAAGCGTATAAATAAAGTGCTGTAGCGGGACGTTGAAAATAGTCTATGATTATTTGTTAGTGGCAAACGTTTAGTGAGACCTGAGTATGCCTCCACGACGGAAGAATAAGAAATTCAAGCAACTTACGGAGTTTGAACGAGGGAGGATAATCGGCCTTCGAGAAGGAGGATTTTCCTATCGCGCAATAGCAGCTCGTATGCAGCGGAACAGTTCCACAGTGATGCGAGTTTGGAAGCAGTGGACCGACGAGCACCGAACAACTCGAAAAACAGGCACTGGACGACAGAAGGTGACGTCAGAGCGCGATGATCGACACCTGCTCCGCATGGCGGTGAATGATCGCACAGCTTCCTCCAGGCAGCTGGCAGCACATTGGTCTACTGCTACAGGTGTACAATTGTCGGCTTCGTCAATTCGTCGTTGTCTGCTGCGCCGTGGATTGCGTGCAAGGGTGCCATTATACAGGATTCCCCTCACGGCGGAACATCGACGGCTGCGTCGGCAGTGGGCTCTTGAGCACAGAGACTGGCGAGCTGATTGGCACCAAGTTGTCTTTTCAGATGAATCACGCTTCAATTTGTGGACCCATGATGGCCGTGTTCGTGTTAGACGTTATGCCGGTCAACGCTGCCTTCCTGAGTGTATTATTGAACGACATAGTGGTCGAACACCCGGAGTTATGGTCTGGGGTGCGATTTCGTTTCATGGACGATCCAATTTGATACGAATTGAGGGTAATTTCAATAGCAACAGATACGTCCGTGAAGTGCTACAGCCCGAAGTCGTTCCTTTCCTTCAAGGCATCCCTGGAGCTATCTTTCAGCAGGATAATGCACGCCCACATGTTGCGCGGACTGTTAGAGACTTCTGTTCAGCACAACGCATGCAACTTCTTCCTTGGCCTGCTTATTCGCCGGATATGTCGCCTATTGAGCACGTGTGGGATATGGTTGGTCGGCGTCTCACTCGTGATCCGCGTCCTGCAGTTTCCAAAGACGAACTTTGGTTGCGCATACAAGCGATATGGAATTCTCTTCCTCAAGCAGATATTCAACATCTGTTTGACTCCATGCCACGTCGTATAGCAGCACTTATTGCAGCGCGTGGTGGCTGCACCAAATACTGATTTCGGACGCTTAATTTGTTTCTTTTGTTTTGAAAATTTCATCATTTATTTGTATCAGTACAAGTCGTTTCTGCATTAAATTTCATTTGATTCTGATGATTCTTTCATGGTGTTGCATTTTCTACAAACAGCAGTTTAGCAACAGATAAATAAATATAGTTTTTTTACTAGCATAGATACTCAAGTTAGACATATGATACCGAGTAGCTGCTTTCAGTTTTTAGTTGGTTTTAATTATTAGGTTCACATTCCCTTACACCTACCTATCATTTGATCAGGAACGTGGTTAATACCTTCTTGAAAGTAAACCTCCCAGGATTCAAAGAATAAAAAAGCAATGCATACCTGTAAGTCATGAGGACCTATGGAGTTAATTATTCACAATTTATCAGCTATCAAGTGTCTGAATAAATGTTTCATTTATATGAACACTTTTGTTCTCTTTTTTATCCCAGCTGTGTTAAATACAGTCTTCAAATTGATAAGAAAAATTAAAGAAATTTTCAATGGGGAAGAAGCATTGAGAGCATTTCAGATGTCATTTCAACTTGAGGGGTCTTATAATCTATGTGGTCCAGATGAAAAGATCGAAAGATGCCGCTGTCCGAATAATTTCAGGAAAGCAGTATCATTTTCTCTCCTTTCTTTACAAGGATAAGGCAAGGTGACAGAGGAGAAAGATTGATTGTTTAGTAGTGAAATAGCTTAACAATACTTTTAGTTATGGATAAGGCAAAAACTTTACATGCTTTAAAAATAATGAGAAGTCGCATTTTTTCCCTTGCAATTTAAAGCAGAAATAGTTTTTTTTTCTGATTTAGAAAATGTAGTGTTCGGTTTGAAGAGATAGAAAATAACGTTTCAAGGCCAAAATGACTGTCCACATACGGATATGGGAGTGTCCGCTTTGCGGAGAATGTACATAATGGTTTATTCATAGAAGATTCCCGGGGAATTACAAATATGTCTGTATTGAGAGGCGTCTGTTTTGCAGGAGTGTCCATAACTGGAGGTTTCACTCTATATATATATATACACACACATATATATCCAGAGATTCAAATTTAATCTTTTGTTATTGCCCCTTATCATCTTATTTGCAAATAAAAAAAAATGTGAAACAATTAAGAAACAAGAGGGCTTTTCAGTACTTTAAAGACAAGCACTTGAATGCATCAGGAGAATTTCATGTGTGTGATTAGTATCATTTTGTAGCATTTTGTGACTTAATTCAGTGAAGAATATTGTTTGACTTTCATTGTAACTTTCCAGGTAATAAAAGAAGAAAAACTTTTTAAAACCTACTTTTTTAAATAAGACTTTTGTAATTTAATGATGACAACCAGTTTCGCTATTCATTAATTTTCATGAATACATTTTTCATGAATTTTTATTGTCTTTTATGTTTGAATAGCCTATTCATTTTTCATTTTATTTGTCTATAAAATATAAAAACTATGTATATATTTATATTTTAATAAAATATATTTATTTTAACACAAAGGTTGTTTGTGGAGCAGATACCTAAGCATCCAGAATATCGGGCTTTAACTGACAAGGATAAATTTGAGACTACAAAGGTAAATTTATCTTATGTTGCATTTATTTTAAAAACCATTCCACTTAGAAACATTCCTTTTTTTTACCACTTAAAAATTAAAGTTTAGACAGGATATCATTTTGCAGATATTTTTATGAGATATAATTTATAAACCTGCATTCCCTGGAATAAAACAGCTGCTGATAAATTTCATTTAATTTAGTTGTTAGAAGTTTTACTATCGTTATTTTTTTTTTTTTAAAAAAAGAAGGTGCATGTTTGAGCTACTTTTCTTATTCCTTCATCTAAATTGAAGATTTTTAGCATTATTCATCAATATGTATATTAGCCTTATACGAAGTATATGTATTATACGAAGTATATCCATTAAAAAAATATTATCAAAATACATGTTTCTTTAACAAATAAGTTATTAAAAGTTCCGTTTTTTTTTGAATAAGTAAACTATCCAAAGATAATGTGAAATTATTGCTAAATCGTTTATTGCTAAATTGAAAATTTTAATAACTTTGGTATTTCGGTAAAATTTGCATTTTATCAGCAATTAGCATACAATATTGTATATAATTACTCTACAAATATTTAGATGATTATTGCTCACAATTATACAAATTACAGAATAACCATACTAATATTTCATGAATTCCAACTTTTTTACCTCTGAGGTTTTTTAAGAATTTTTAACCCAGCCAATTTAAATTAGATTATTGCCTTACAAGAAAAATCCCTTTACTCAACATAGGAGAAACTCTATTTCATTGCAAAACTTTTGCCATAACCACTTCTTGTAAATGTGATTTCTATAAAGTTTTACAAAAGAAATCTTGTTTGGGTGAAATTAGATTTTTAAAATTTGATGAATGCCTGTTTGAATCCTTGTTTGTGAAATGCTTGCTGTTTGAAAAATATTTAACCACAATGCTTTAATGAATTAAAAACTTGTAAAATAAACTATGAACATACACATTTTTTTTGTTGACAAAATGCAATAAGGCACGTTGCCTAGTGCATGAACCAATGATGCTATAATCTAAGTTTGTTCTTTTAAATAAAGGTATAATATAGAAAAGATTAAAAATCAGATCAATTTGTTTAGTTTTCCTTTTTTTGTAATAAAAATATTATGTTAATAATCTCTACATTATAATGCAATTCTATGAAGCACAATTCTCCATAGATCATATTGATTTTGCAGGTATAAACAATGAAAATCATATTGAAGAAATTTCTGATAGTGGTCATGAGCCATACTATTCACTGTCTGCAAGAAAAATTATTTGCTAAGTGTGATCACGATCTCTAAAGCAAATCAACATTGATACATTTTTGATGTTAATTCTAATGTTCTTGATTATATAATTTTAGTTTTTTTTCCATGCAAATATGAAATACTTAAGTGCACATGTTTTAAATAATTTGAATTAAACTAAAAATTCTTTAAAAACGTTCAAATGTTATATTTTCCAGATATATGTAGCAATAGTTAATTGTTTAGCTTAATGTTGATACATGAAATGATCTAGTTAGCAACAAAATTCTGTATGATGTAAAGCCTCGTGTTCCAAGGTTTGCATTATAAAGGCAGTCTAATGCATCTTCAAATGTACTGTTTAAATTGGTTTAGAGTTCAAACTGCACCATATTCCATCGTTCTTTGGAATTAATATTTATGTTTCAGATAAATCGTTGTTCATTTAATTTAGGGGTGTACAACCTTTTTGAGTGAAGGGCAACTTGCACAGCAGGTTGGCTAATGAAGGGCCGCACATGTATTTAGACATGTTAATGACAAATGTAGTAATATTTATTTAAACATTAGCATTCCATTTTTTTATCAATAAACTTAGTAATATCAATAACGTAGTATAATGACTCATTCAAAAATAAAAAAACTTATACTTTTTTTTTACAAAAAAACCCTACTATTTTTATCATATGAACAATAGATTTATCAAAATAAATAAACATTGAAAAAAAGAAATGTTTTTTTTTATCATATCATGCAATACGAAAATTTATTTTAGAATTAAATCTAATAAATAAAAAAAAAACTGCAATGCCCACAGAATGAAAGTAGGAAAAAGTTTAGTCATAATTAAGTAATATAAATTCAAATTAAATATTTTAATTAAAGAAAATTTATAGGTTTTAAACAAAAGCCTAAAATAAAAACAAAACTGTGATAGTTCAAAATAAAATTCAATGCTTATTTTGTAATGTACTTTATTATTTTGTTTTATTAATTATTAGATTTTTTTATATTGTAAGCATTTTCCTTTTTTTTTTTATCGAGAAAGATCACTTAAGCAGCAAAAAATTGAAATCTAAACTACAAACAGTGAGCAGTTTAAAAACTCACGTTTTCTGCCATTTTATGAATTTCTCAAGTTGCAATAACATTGCATTTAAATTAGGGAGGAATGTAACGAGTATTTGGCCCTTCTGTGAAAAATTCAGTTGGTTGAATGATCAGTCAAATATTCGGCAGAATTTTTTTAGAAATGTATTTTTCTAAGTTTTTTTCTATCTTTGAATTTTTATAGATATTACTTTTTTTAAAAAAAAAATAAATTATAATCAGACAAGTCAAGTTTGTCATTTTTTCGATACTTTGAGAATTGAGAAGGATTTTTTTTTTCTTCCATTTTTTGCTGTTTTTATTATAACACAGCATTTTATCAGAAGGTCTCATACTATTAATTTATTATCACTCTTTTCCTGTACTGTAATATAAATAACCAGTAACATAGAAAAGTGTGATTTTCAGTATTAAAGTTTTGTTTCAGGAACTAAGAAAAATTTGTTTTTTCTGTTTTTCTTTTTTTAGGCATTTTCATTATGACTCAGCATTTTTTTTAAAAATAAAGTTACTAGTAAAATTTATTTTATAGCAATATTTTTTCCTCTAAAATTAAGGCAATGAGAAAATTTTAAATTGAGATTTTCGGCATAAGATTTTCATTTAAAAAATTAAGAACGTTTTTTCTATCTTTTTATTTTCTTTAAATAAAAAAAACAAACTTTTTTTAGACGTTTTCATTATAACGCAGTAATTTTTAATAGCATTTCTGTTGACTTAATTCTTTTTTCTTGACTTTTTCTGGTAAATGAAAAACTGAGATGTTCAGCTTTAAAAAAAATTATCAAAAATTAAGATTGATTTTTATGTTCTCTGTTTCGTTTTTCAACATTTTCAAAAACGTTCTTGATTGGCCTTATTTTTTAGTGTTAATTTATGAATCCGTTTTTCCAGGAAATATTATTCTGAGCATTGAAATTTTAGTTTCAGTGTTGCTATGCTGCTTAAAGATTTTGCTATTTGACCCCAAGTGTACGGCATTCAGTCGATTTTTTCTACGTTAGGAAATAAAAACGAGGGAAAAATAACTAGGATTTACGATAAAATTGTACCGAAATACCGTATCAAAAAGTGATTATTTAATTGCGCGATTAACAATCACGTGTCGTAATAACATCATGGTTAAATAAAGGGATCGTCAAAATTATGTGGAAAAGTATAGAAATAATTGTGAAAAAATATATTTATGCTGAACTCAGCACGAATAAAGCGTGTCAAATGCATGATTTAAAATTTGCATGTCGTAATAGAATAATTGGAATTTTTTATAATACGTTGGAACGCATAGCAATAACTGCCAAAAAAAATTGTTGAAAGAAAAGAAAGGATTGCAAAAAAAGATAAAAAATCACTTAGATTTAAGATGAAATCGTGACAAATAAAGTGCACAAAAAGCGATTATTTAAATTTGCGATCTGAAACTCGCGTCGTAATAAAAATACGGGATTTTCAAAATCATGTAGAAAAGCGGAAATAACTGTTTTTAGAAAAATCATTTATATTTACGATAAAATCGACTTAAAGAAAACGCGTTAAACATACATTTGTACATTTACTAAATCTGTTAAAATTGATTGTGTCAAAACGTGATGACTTAAAAGTGCGATTAAAAATTGCCATTTTTTAAATTTTTTTATTGTGTTTAGAAGCTCTCGCGGGCCGCACTTCAGTAGTCGAAGGGCTGTATTTGGCCCGCGGGCGTGTATGCACCTTTTTGGCCAAATCAATGGACAAATTATTTAATTGAACACTAGCTATTTTTTCATGAAATTTGTTATATGTTTTTTTATTTACTGAACTTTCAACTCTTTTGCATCATGAAGACATAGGCTTAATCTTAAAGGGAATAATTACTCATTTTCAAAAATTCGAAATGAATAAAATTTGTAAAAAATATACATCACAGTGTTAATAAATTTTTTTTCACTGAAATGGTGTTCGTACGCAAACTTGACCGGAAATGAGTTAAAGCAATCAGATAATAGAACCTGAACATGCATAAATCGCAAAATTTTACATTGAAATCATTTTTTTTAGATTGAATTCAGCTTTAGTTACTTTTTTTCTGTAGTGAAGCTAATCTTTAAGGTAGATATAAAAAATTAACGAAAATTTTTTTTTTGATGTATTGAATATGACAACCAATTTTTAAATCAAAATATATTTTTAGAAATATAAAGAGATGTTTTCAAAATTAAAGGAGCGTGAAGTATGATTAGAAAATGTTAAAGATAAGCAAATAATGCTTAAAAAATTTAAGTTTTTCCCCCAGAAATTTAAATTTTAGTTAAAACACCCCTTTTGACTTTCTCTTAGACCAATTGTTAGTGTTTGTAAACTTAAGAGTTAAAAGAAAAGTGATACTTGACTTCGGTGATCTGCTGGGAGCCATGTCTTAATGATCAGTCCACTGCGTGACACTCTTCAAAGGTATTTCCCTCTTCAAAGAAAAGATAAATTACAATTTAATTACAAAAAGGAATATTTTTTAAGTATTACATTTTTATTATTAAAAATAAAAAGTAATAATTTATGTCATTTTCTTTAATCTTCTACGTTCTTTAGCTTTTGCTCAGAGAAGTTTCGCTACTATTTTCCATACCACCTTTTCCATACCACGCTGTCAAAAAGCACGTGAACCCAACTAGCATAATGGAAACTATGAGACACCCTCTGCAAAAGGTCCAAACTGTGATGGCATGTCTGAAAAACCTTTAATGCATATTTTCTCTCCCTTTCTTAGTGCTTCTCTATAAGCGAGTGTTTTGTTTTAGCCCTTCCCTCAAGAAATAATCATTTACCCTGGTTATGCTTCACATCTCTCCATTCGCGAATTTACCCTAAACAGTGAGAATGCCCCTTGAGGTTAAACTACTTCACTGATCATATATTTTAAGATTAAAGAACTCATGTAACAGAAATAGAAGGTCAGAAACGTAATACTCAATACTCAAAACAAACAGAATAAAAATTAGGCAGAAAATTTAAAGTTTTGTTTGTTTAAATAAGCTTCGAGAAATGAGATTAAAATTTTCTAATTTTGAAAGACTATGAAGAATGGACCTCATTGAAGAGATCCTTATCTTAGGAATTCCTTTAAAGAGCATTAAGCATATGAATTATCTTTAAAGAACATTAAGAACATGTTTACTTTTGATGAAGCTATATGCTTGGTTAATTTTATTTCCACCCACTAAATGTTTAAATTAGTCATGGAACTAATTTAAATGTTTAGTGGTATGCCATGCTTATTGTATTTTCTACTACAAATTACATTTTTAAATTTTAATCGCAAATTGCATTGTAGTAATTTTTATAATGAAAAACTGTGAAGTATTAATACTCAAACAAACTCTTTGATTCTATGCTATGTAAGTTTTATAATTCTTTATAAAACTTTAATAATGCAAATATAGTTATTTAAAAAAAGAAATGTTAAAAAAATTTAACTTTCTGTTATATAAAAAATTGTAATTTGTTTAAAGTCAAATATGTTTATGTACGGATGGATTGCTAAACAATTCTATTTGGCTATTTTTAGTATCAGCCATTTAATTTAATTTGTTTTGGTTTTATTCAATTTTTTTTATGTCCTGGAAAAAATAAGTTTTTTCCTGTAAATATTCCTAACTAATATAAAACCAAAATTTCTTGATAATCGTGAATAAATTATTTTTTACTATATTTCCATTTTTCTCCAGAAGGACTCTCTTTCAGCTTGCCCTTTGATTTTTGAACCCACACATTGTATGGTGAAAGTTTTTTTTTTGTTTTGGTAAATTCTTGTAATATACCCTTAACAATTGAAACCATTAGTTTTGTCACACCTTGTATATTACTAGCAGCTATGTAATTGATTAACTTGTTCGCAGTCACAAATTCCTGCAACAAAAGTTTATTCAGCTAACTTCATTTTGGTTGTAAGAGCCAAATTTTTTATTTTTTTTTAAAAATAAAACCTAGTTTTGTTTGTGGATATGAATAATCAAAGTTTATTATTTTTGTGAAATATGACTAATTTATATGCCAATAATACTTGCTTCTGTAATGATGCTACTTAAATTAAACATAGGTTGTTTATTTTTTTTAAAATTTCTTTAAAAAAATGTGTGTTATTGAGGTATGTTTCACCTTTTTATGGGATTGACAGATTTGACCCTGACACTTCAATGATCTCAACAGAGAATTAAACTACCACTAATAATTTTATTTGTTTAACTGCAATAGCTTAGCAATTTTTGGGCATTTAATTTCTAAAAAAAAACTGGCAAATTCACCATATAAATTCAAAATAAGTTTCAATCATTTTACTTACCTAACATATGTAAAAGACATATATTACCAGCAGTAAGTTCTTTGCAAACACGTTTTTTAAGCAACTCTCACAAGTAAAAACGTCAGATTATGTAAACAAGGTATTTCTGAGAGTTTAAATAACTTCAGCTTATACTTTTCTCAAAAAAAAAAAAAAGAAAGGAAAAAGCTCAAAATCATTTTTGAAAATTGTACCCTTACTGATAATACTAATGATCATAAAAAATAAAAGTAAGGAATTTTAAGGAGTAACACAATAGACTTCTTTATACAATCTTCCAAGTTTTGTATAAAGGGCTTACAGATATAATAATTTAAAATTTTTGATATTTTCAAAACAGTTATTGTTTAAGAAGTATGTCGATGAATTAAAAATGTTGTGAAAAAGAAAACAAATTTTAAAAAACTAGCTATGTTTATTAGAACTCCTTAGACTGCACCAAAACTATTGCTGTTCAGAAATGAGATTTATCTATTTACATCATGATAACATCATATACAGGCTTGAGTTTTGTATTTTGAAATAAAAAAGTTAATTTTTGCAGTAAATCATCTTTATAGGAAAAACAACAATTTGTTTAGTTTCTATGGACTTTTCTCCTTTCTTTTCTTAACATTCTAGTTGAAAACAATTAAATTACTAAAATCAACTCTTGAAAATAAAATATTTCTAACATTTATGTACAGTGTTTATGTTTTGTAAATATATTTGATTTTAACGTATCTTTCTCATGGTCAACGGAAAAGAAAAAGATCCTAAATACTTTTTATATTTTCTTTTTAATATAGTATGCTAAGAAACACAATATTTGTTCAATATATCTCTACAAATAGTTCACAGCCAGTGGCTCACAAAATTTTTTTTTTCTTTCTCCAATGCCCACCTGTGTTAACATTTTTGTCAATTCAGGCATTTACCGGGCAGATTAGTTGGTCTCTCTTTCAGGGGCACCATATTAGGTGAGCCAACGTTTGGCACACAAACATTTATTTCACGTTTTTCAATAAATATATTTATAATTTTTAAAATTAATGTTTATTTTACTTTAACTATTTACCTATATTTTTAATATTTCAATTCAAACTAATTTTTTATGTGTTTAAATTAGTATATTTTTATAATGAATTCTAAAAACTTTGAACATTTTTTTTAAAAGTTTTGAAATATTTTTCATAAAACTTTTTTTTAACTTTTTAGTACTTGTTTGTTATTTCTTAATGTGATCTATTATTTCACTTCATTTTTAATATATAACTGTGTTTGTGTCAGTTTTCCCCCCTTTAATATTATGAAATGAAAAAAAGGTATTGTAATTTTCTTTTATTATACATATTTGCCTCAAATTTTGCACTTTTAATTTGTCTCATACGTCTTTCAGACATATAATGAAAAACTAAAATTCAAATACTAGTTTTAATAAAGATTTTTCTATAATATTTTAATTTAGTGAGATCCTTGCTGCACAGAGATTTTATGTTAGGTTCCAATTTGGTTAGCTTCAGTCTCAAGCATCCCCGTTGTGTTATATCCAGATGATTTCTTTTTTTAACCGTAAATCATTTACAGCACTAAATCCAAATTTAGCTAGATATGAAGATGGAAACGGTAGCAATGGTTTCTTGCACATTTGGTTGATTTCGGGTATTTGATTTCTGTTTCCTTACAAAGCCATGCCATCACTCCCTTTATATTAAATAAAGTTTTGACTGACTCATCATTTTGCATTCCTGCGAGTTCTTCTTGATACTGCATATTTGATATATCACACAAATCCACTAACTTTGGCAGCATCATCCATGTTGGAAAATCAATTTGTTTTAAATCAGAGAATCTTTCTTTTAAATCAGCCGATAGAATTTTCAGATGCTTGACAATAACAAGTAAAGCGGTATTATTTACTTCACATTTTTGGAGCCAATGAAACTGTTCAAAGTTTTTGCTGTTAATATATATCTGACATAACTCAATAAGGGTAATGAGACCAACTATCTTCGCTTTTGCATCAACAAGAGTTTTATTTATTCCTTGAAGTTGCTTATTTAATATAATTAGTTTTTCAAAGATATCGGCTGAATAACTCATAAATGCTCTATCATCGACTGTTAACAGATACTTCATTTTAGGTTTGTCGCTTAAAAAATCACTAAGAATATCAAACAGTTCCATAAATTTTTTCGAGCAGTTCCCTTTAGAGAGCCATCTTACTTCAGTGTGAAGTAAAAGTCTCACATGGTCTGCATTTTGTTCCTCACAAAATAGCTTGAAGAGAAGTTCTCATTTGGCTTTAATATCATTGATGCACTTTATTACTGAATGTAGTACTTCATTTAGAACAGGCAAGATGTTTCTAGCTACCAAGTTTTCCCTATGAATAACACAATGCACGAGAATCATTTCTGGATTCTCATCTTTCATCAATTTTAAGCAGCCATTTTTCTTGGGAGCACCATCTGCAGCACAAGATATTATGTATTTATTGGTATATTATTGACATCTATTTACTTTTTAGCTTATTATATATATCGTTGGAGGTAATGGTGCTTTCTAATATTTTACAAAACAACATTTCTTCAGCAGAATGCCCTTTATCAATATATCTTACGTAAGTCATCAATACTGCCACACTGTCTATCAAAGTTGATTCATCCATTTGCACTGAGAATTTTCTTCTTTTCATCTTTTCAACATGTTGTTTTTCAATATCTTCACTCATTTCGCGTATTCTTCTGCTAACAGTATTGTTACTGAGTACTTAGTACTTGGCATAACTTTTACAGCTTTATCATCTTTTTCAAGAACCGTCTTAAGTGAAGCTGATATTGACGGTTTTTTAAAATTCTCTCATGTCGTATGATTTTTTCCAGATTTAGCGATGAATAAAAAATAGTAAAAGGGTTAAACTCGTGTAGAGTCCATTTTCCAAATGCCCCCCTTAACAATCAAATTGCCCCCCAGTGGGGCGTGGGCCCCACGTTGGGGAACACTGCTCTAGACCCTATTCTGTTCTTCTTTATCAAACAGACTTAGGAAAATTTTTCGACTGTGAAGGCAAACCTGAGAAGGCTGCGTTTTCAGAAAAGGTTTCATGAAACGTTTTTAAAATTGCTTAATTGATCATTCAGTCTGTTTTAAACAATAGATTTATTTAATTGTAATTTTCAGCGGGTTGTGCAAAAAAAGTTGAATGAGTTTAATTTAAAGATTGTGCCAATTTATTTAATTAACCTCATTACACTAAACCATTAAAAAAAAAAAATTCGTAACACTTCACACAAAGTTGGATTGTTTTTTTTTTTTTACTTTAAGGTTGATTAATACTTTTAATCATTAAATTGTTACATTAATAACTGTGTTAATAATTTGCCAATTTGTTCAAAGTTAAAAATTGCAGTGCAGGCCAATTTTTATTCAAAAAAATAAAAATGAAAGAAGTTAATTTTAAAGTGTGTTCATCAATAATTTCTGCAGGAAGTTGTAACTAACTTTCTAGAAAATATTTATGAATATCTTTTCAAAATATTATGTTCTAATTTAAACTTTGTCTTATAGTATTTGTTGCAATGATACTTTTTTATGCTAATATGCTTTATTTTGATACTACATCAATATTCTCAAATCAACTAATATTGCACCTTTGTATGGGAAAATTTGTTCACCAGATTAATAATTTTTCAAAGTGTTCTTTTTGTGCTTTCTTCATTGTCTTTATGCTAATTTATTCTTTTACTGGATTGTTATTAAATTGTAATAATGAATTGTTTACAGACTTATTCTGAAGCTTTGTGTGATATTTGGAACAATATGTTTTAACTAAATGAAAGAAGAAAAGAAAACAGCATAATTATTCATTCTAATCCAGTTATCTAAGGTATCAATTCCTTTATTATTTTAAATATTATGAAGGAAGGGTGGTGTAAGACTCGATAGTGGGGTGAAAGTGGGTACCTTGATTGTGTCAAAATTAATTTTGTTTTTAAGTGGGCAAACTCTGAATTGCACTTTAGTAGTCTTAAAGATCCACCTATCATATTGTTGTTGATTAATTCAATGCATCTGTGTAAATAAGTTATGTCAACTTTAATGTTCTTTTGTTTTTTGAATGTCATGGGTACCAGAGCAAAGTTTATTGCTTCTTCCAAGAACAAAAACTTTATTTTCATAATTTGTGTAGTTTTTGAAGACTCTTTATGCAAAATTGTAGTTTATGTTTTGATATAAAATATTCCCTGCAATTTTCTCTTTAAAAAATGCTATATTTTTCGTAAGGAATTTCGGTCAGGACCCCAGATGTTTTGTGCCCCGAGACAATTGTTCCTCTCCCCCTCCCTTGAGTACAGTCTTGACTACATCACATGTAAATTGCTTGCATAATTTCCCTAAATTACATTATAAAATGGAAATATCTGCTACTTTTTCATTGAAATTCTCCTATTTCTAAATTTCCCATTCCATCTAAATTCCCGAGTGATTTGATTTTTGCTAGAAAAAAATCGTTTATAACATAAGTTGTACATGTGTGACTTTTCAGGAGTGTTGTCTTGTACAAAACAAAACAATTAATATCTGACAGTTTCTATGTTGAGCAATTCAGCTCCAACACCCTTTGAATCATAGCTAACCAATCTTTCCCCACTCTTCCTTATGTATGGGAATGAAAAACTATGATATTGAACTAAATTTATGTATTATTTTTTTAATTACCCTTTTTTTAATAAACTTTTATAATAAGCAATTTAATAATATCTCATTACCATGTATATTTTTTTCCATAAAATTATAATTCTCTATTTAGGTTGTGCAAAAAATTTTGTGGATAAATTTACAAGTTAGGTTATAGTCATTGAAAAGTTACATCACAAAATCACTTATGTATGATCTTTTATGATGACTACTTTTTGTCATTCTGATAGCACTATAATCTGGTCACTATAAAACAAAGATGGCAAAGCTACGACACTGGTGCCACTAGGCGTACAGATGTAATGGTGGCACACAACAAGTGTACTATAAATTGCTTTATTTGCTTACATTTACTGCAAAACATTTTTTAAAAAAAAACCCCTTTAAGACTGGCAACAGCAAAGGTAGATTCAGAAACGAGTGTGAGCATTGGTACCATTGTGTGCAAAAGTTAATATGCATTTATTTTATGATCTTTTGTCTGTTCTAACTAGAATTCTTAAAGTTTATGTCTGGATGGGCTTTAAAAAATTGAGCTGAGTTAATATTCCCTGAGCAAGTTGTTACAGGAAGTAGAATCTCAATAGGACAAACTTTTTATGTTGCAGACAAATTCTTCTCAAATTTGAGGAACTTTTAGATGAAATTTAATTTTTCATATAAAAAAAAGAATTTACTTAATTTATGGGTTCAATTTAACTGTGTAATTTCACGCTTTTTTAACATTTGCAGCACTATCAACTGATTTAACTTAAGAATTGCAAAGAAAAGTTTAAATTGAAAATATATAGTTTGAAATCGTAAGATCCTTGAAGTGCAAATTAGATATATTAGGGGTGCTACGCCTGCGCCCACGGCCGGATTATCCTATAGGCACACTAGGCACGTGCCTAGGGCCTACGAAATTCAGGGGCCTACGAAAAACTTGGGAGAAAAAAATTTATTGACCAAAATAATTTAGGTTTAAAAACAAGTGTATTTTGCACAAAATTATGAAGATACAAATAAAAATATAATATTTTTCGGTAATAAATTATTTTGCAGAATCTTATGATCTAATATATTACTTTTTTGCGATTTTTGGATTCAACGAAATCTTGTATTATGATGTCGAATTCCAAACTACGCAAAATGTCGTATTCAATAGACATAAGTGCGAGAGATGCCAAACGATCTTGATTCATTGTTGAACGCAAATAATTTTTTATAAATTTTAATCTGGAGAAAGATCTTTCTCCTTCTGCATTTGATCCAAGAATCGACAAATATATTCTTAATGCAATGTGAACGTTAGGAAAAGTATTCAGAAGTTTATCTTTAATTTGAGCCTTCAACATTTCTTGTGCAGATTTATGCTCATACAAATTTGAAAATAGTAAAAATTCATCTACAAAGTTTTCCTCTAAATCGGAAGAGTAAATTTTCACCAAAAAATGGTATTATCGATATCAACTGCAATATCGGCAGTATGTCGGTATTGCAGATAAAGTTGGATAAACAAATTCGTAAATTAAAACCCATATTAATAAAAATGTTTAAAAAAAAATATGCAAGAAAATTTTAGCGGGGAAAGAGGGGAGGAATGGGGGGGGGCAAAAACGGCTATGCCTAGGGCCTACGAAAGGTATAATCCGGCTCTGTGCCTAGGGCCTACGAAAGGTATAATCCGGCCCTGCCTGCGCCATTTGCGACAAACTGAGACAAAACGGCATAACTGTGCCATTTTGCGACAAACTGAGACAAAACGGCATAACTGTGCCATTTTGCGACATTCAGCTCAGTTTCTGCCAAACCTGCGTCATTCTGAGACAAAACGTTCAAAATTTGACAAACCTGAATTCTGTTTCAAATATTAATCCGCATCGCCGTGAGTCATTGGAGAGCATTTTGCCGTTCACGCCTCCTAAATACGTAATTTAAATGTCAGAAATTCCGTTTGGCAAATCAGCTATTGGAATGCATATAGAATATGCGTTTCGTGTCTGCAATTGGATTATGTACAGCAGTGAGTAGCAATCAGTATCGTATGCACGTGATCTTGTAAAAAAAGAGGGTATTCTTCCCTTATACTATTGGTTATTATCTTGCTTTTTTTTTCTTAGGGAACTGTACAGTGCACATAATTATTCAGGGATGAAAGACTTTCGCGAAAAGCGGAAATCCGCTTTTTTCTCCCAATTTTTAAAATTTCCGACCATGTTCCCAAAACTAGACTTTTTAGGGAGTCCAATTAGAGAAACCCAAGCCGCCGGAACGATAGTCGGATTTTCGCGACTTCCGCTATAGAGTGGAAAGGAGTCTAAGCGTTTAGACTCCTAGCGTTAGAAACGAACCCCGATATTTGATTTTTTTTGTTTGGCTGATTTTTGGAATTTTAAATATTAGGAACTGCGCTGGAATATGCTAAAATCGCTATTTTTAATCAGACGATTTTAATATCAATCATAGATTTTCGTATTTAACTGATTTAAAACTTACGTGTTGCGATTTTTTTAAGCTATTTAAAAATCGTACTAGCAATTCCTATTCACTCAATTTAAAAATTGAATATTGCAATCTGTATTCTCGCGAGTTTAAAATCCAACGTCGCGATTCGTATTCACGCATTTTTAAATCCAATATTGCGATTTGTTATCACGCAGTTGTAATATCAGATCTCGTTTTTCGTATTTGTACGCTATCTAAAAATTACTCATTGCAATTCGTATTCACGTGATCTAAAAATTTTGCATCGTGATTCTCATTCACATGATTTAAAAATTCAATATCTCTATTTGTATTTTCGCGTTTTTAAAATCCAATATTGTGATTCATATTCATGCGATTTTAAAACCCAATATCGCAATTCATATTCACGCGATTTTAAAATCCAGTATCACGATTCTAGAAAGAAGTAGAAATAAGTTTTTTCTTGAATTAGTTACTGTGAAGATATGATATATTTTTCTACAGTTGTTGCACTTAAACAATTACTAAGTGAGTTCATAATTACATTTTATGATTGTATATTTAGCTATATAAATTAAAAGAACATGGTCATCTAACTGATCTTGTGAATGCAATAACGTACAATGTACTAGTCAATGCCAATTAACTAAAAAGTTTACTTTTATACTTAATAAAGGATGCAAGTCATTTTAGAAAGAAAAGTATATTTATGTGTGTCTTTTTAAATTGCTTATAATAGTTTTTATATATTTCTGTTTTGTTATAAAAATGTATATATGCTAATTTTTGGCTATTAAGTGCTCCCTAAAATTTTCTTGAAAAATTCCTACCTAAAATATTTCAAAATTTCACTGCACCTCCTGAATTCTATCAAAGAGTGTTTTTTTGTGTTATTTGCATTTTCTTAAACTCTCATTATTTAATTACTGAATTTCTCTTTTAATTATTGAAATCTGTAGACCTTCCATTGTAACTGAATAGTTATATATTTTGAGATGAAATTTGAGCTCAAAATAAAATGGGTATTTTCCCTTTTGAATTTCTGAAACTAAATAGATATTTCTTTTTAGAAAGTTAACACCATTATATTTTAAAAAATAAGAAAGTTAAAATTTACTTTGTAAAATTCTGGAACAGATACTATTCATTGGCATAAATGATAAATGCAATATATATGAAAACAACAGAGTCCATAAAACAATTTTGTGGACTCTTATAATCAATCATATGCTGGTTTTTTAAAATCCTAGCAATAGTGAATGTATGTATAATTGTAGTACTCCTAGTATGCTATTAATGGTTTTATGGATCCTGAAAATTATCTTTATATTGTTATCAAACTGATCAATAATCATTTTAGCTGAGATAAACTGAGTGAAAAAAATAATTTTAGCTGAGAAAAACTGAGCCAAAAAGAGATTTTAACTGAGACGAAATGCAATTTCTGGTGAGACAATTTGATATTTTGCGAGTAGCACCCCTGATATATATTCTATATATAAATATTCTTGATGTATATAAGAGAAATTGAAACAAAGAACTTTAAATATTTCTTTTTGCTTAAAAGACATTTGGAATAGAATTGACAACCAGTTACGCCGATTTATCTTCCAAAGGCAGAAAAATATTTTTAAGAGCTGTTTGGATTTATTACAAAATTCAGATGAAATATTATCAATGCTATTTTCTTCATTTTGAAAATTTTAGAAAACATAACAGTTTTGCTTTGAGATCTCACTTTGCTGTAATGAAAGATCATAAAATGTCACTTTTTTGAGTGGTTTGATATTTCGGAAAGGAAACTGATAGAATTTTAAGAAAATTTTATATAGGTGATTAACTACACAATCTTGGTGAAGTATTAGAAGAATTTGAGAGCACTGATTTGAAAAATTGAACTAAAAAATCAGGTATTTTAATCCTTGGAAAATTGAATATTTTAATACTTGTTTTTAATGTCATATTATTTATTTGTTTATAATGTAATATAAATGCATTTTGAAATGTAATAAGTGCATTAAGAAGGTATCTTAAATTGAAAAAGATTTTTTTTAGAAAATGAAAAATAAAAAATAAAGGCAGATTAAAATAATATTTTGAGTTGCATTGATGCATTTAATTTTCCATGCTATAAAACAATTAAATGCAAATATTATGCAAAATTAAAATCTTTTAACATTAGCTAACTATTTTTGTTCGCTTACAACAGTGAGTGCCTTCTCCAGTACAGTTTTAAAATCTTATTATTAAATTGAAATATTTTCAAAATTTTTTTATTCAACTTATATCTGATACAAGTTAATCCCTAATCAGCAAATACAGTGATAAAACATAATTCGATAGTTTAATATCGCAGCAAGTGTTTAAAATGAGTTTTAAAGCGAAATACAATATGTGGTACACTTAAAAATAACAAACCAAAACCATAGTTTCATTGACACACTGATAAAAAAAAAGACTCACTATCCTTGTTATTTATAGCTTAATTATGAAATATGTTTTTCATGGACCACTTTTGAAATGACCTTAACTCTAGTGAAAAGATTTGTTGAGATTTAAAAACATTTAAGTTTTAGAAAAAACTCCTTAACCATTCATTTTATGAATTTTGTCATGAAAATTTCTTATTTGAAATTTTGATTAAAGGCTTTAAAATAAAGAATATTTGCAGAAAATCTTTATTATTATTTAATAACAAATGTATGGTATATTGCACATTTACAACATCATGAGTATGCTAAGCATGTTCTGTTGAATTCAATTTAGTTCTTATTCTTTGTGCAACCCACATTTATCACATTTAAAATGCATGCTGCCTTTACAGCTAAATGGCTGGACATTTGAACACAATTTCTAAATAGCAGAAACAGTCAGTCTGTCTTTCAGGTTATGGAAACGGATTTTACACACTCTCTGTAATTCCTTATTGAGACCCGAAGGCCATCTGTTGGACATTAGATGAACATTTTCAAATTCAAGAGAATTGATTCAAATATGATACACAATGAACAAAATAATTGTTTCATTTATATTCATAGGTATTGAAATCAGTGTTATAAATTTACATAAAATGATGGGTTAAAATGCTTTAAAATATAATTAAAATAAGTTGTGGTAGGATGTAATTGCTTTATAACTAATAGATAAGAAGTCAAGTGTCTACTGATAGGGACAACTTTTTATTTTATCTTACATCAAAGAGGCTGCAATTTATTGTTAATTAACTGTTGATTAGTCAAGATCTTAAACTACTTCCTTCTATTCTATTGAAAGTAGAATTTCTTAAAGTTCTTGAATTATCATTGATAAAAGTAATGTAAATCTAGAGGGTCAGACTCAGTAGCCACTTCAACATTCCAACATTCTTCAATTAATTAGACATGAAAAAATTATTTGTAGATATTTTGTAAATTGTAGGTTTGATGAAAAAATCCTTCCATCGCAAATGTTGAAGGGATTGATTCACTTTGACAAGAAGAACTGTTAGACCAATTACCATGGATTTTCCATAACATAATTTTACCTCTTACTATGAACTAATTTTTATCTCTCCAGCAATTTTTTTACTGATACGGTACGATTTTAAAATGAAAAAAAAAATAATAAGGTTTTTTTATTCCTTCTAATTTAAAAAATCTTAATTTTAAAAAAAATATGTGAAACACTTTTAATCCACTTTTGAAAGATCACAATAAAAAATATTATTGAGCCAGGCATGCACATTTATTCTTATTGCGATTCTTTCCTATGACTGAAAGAATTCACAGGTTACCTCAAACTATTTATTCAAATGCACTCTGTGCATTCTATCTTTTTGCTAAGTGGCAAACACGCGAATAGATTCTTTTATCTACAGAAGAGAAAACTCAAAAGTATATTTTAAGTGTTTTATTTTGCGGATTTTGAGTTGCGATTATTTTTATTTTGTGAATTTGTAATTTTTTAAAATTTGTTTGTGCTGGTTTTAGAAAATAACATTTCACATTATTGAGATGGTGTATTTATTAGTTATTGTATATTATTGAATCGAGGTTATATATTATTGATTTCTAAAAATATGTAAAAATAACCATTCATTATGTAACAAATGACAGTGCTTTCAAAAACTTAGACTCATATCATGAAGAATATCTATGCCTTGTCAATTCAAAGAAATGAGAAAATATTGCTTATTTGTACTTTTTCCTAACTTTGTGATTTGAGTAGTTGAATGATTGTTCTGGTAACTGAATCTTCTTTTTTTTAAATTATTTTAAATACAAAATGAAAATTTAAGACTCCTATTTTTATGTCTTTTTTGTAGTGTATCATTGTATCATTGAGCAATATTTTAAAAAAATATTAGATTTGTCAAAATGTATATTTATTATATAATTGCTAAAAATATTCATGATTATTATTGAAAAACGTTGACAATTGGTTTGAGTCACTGATAATTAAAGTTGTAGCTTTAAAGAGCACAATTAATTGCAGTTACATTTCATTCTATAATCATGCTAGATGTGAGAACTGAATAAAATAAAATATAAGGCATAAAAAACAGTGTAAAAATAAATTATTTAGCATTTTCTGTAGTTTAAAAAATGCTTTTCTTTTATCTTTACTTCAACGTTCCCTTTTAACAAATTAAAACTGTTATAAAATTAAGTTATCTGTAGTCAACATTCACAATTTTAATCTGGTTATGTTATATTTTGGCAGGTTATTTATTTTCTGACTTGAGTCTATGAAGAGTTTTAGACAGTTTAGAAGATCCTTGCTGAAGGTGTGGTTTTTTTTCCTCTATCTTTTGTGATTTTATCACATTAGCCTTTTTCCCTCAAAAAATATTTTACTCATTTTCATTTTCGAAAATGATGAAGCATGCACTTATTAATTGGATATGCTGAAAAATCTGAAAGTTTTGTTGTTTCAATTTATACCAAAAATTTTTTGTATTTATTTATTTTTACCTAGCTCAGTCAATGTAACTTTGAAATATTTAATTAAAAAAGTATTTCGAGACTTTTTAGAACCTGGAGTAGTGTTTAAAAATGAATTGTTTTGTTGGAAGTTTACACTAAGTGTCATAAATCATAAACAATAAGTTATAATTTTTAAAAAAAACCCAAACTTGCTGACAGTAATGATGAAAAAATCACTTTGTTTCATTGAAAAAAAACCTGATAGATAGCGGTTACAATTACAAAATTATTGGTTCAAAAGAACCCTTTAGCAAATGTTTGATATATATATATTTCTTTATTGCAGATAGCTGTACAGTAATCTGTCAGATAGTTGAAACGTTCATATTATATGGGTACATCATTTTAATAATCTATATATATTAAAAAATTCTGAAAATCAAGAATTTTTTAACTGTAATGATTTTTATATGCAAAATCAAAGCAGCCTACTTTAATAGTAAAATATTAATTTGTAACCCCTTCATTCATTAACCAATGATTCAGCTGTAAAATTTCTTAATGTGACTAAGGGAGTTTGATATCTATGTTAAAGTGTAGGGGTTTATACTAATAAATGAACGAAATAGAATTTTAGGTGAAGAAAAAGGGGTTTTACTGCTACATTCTATATGGAATGTAGTGCTTTGCTAATTACTTTCATTACATACTCGGTTAGAATACTACTGGATTTGTGAAAAGAAAAAAAAATGGGGTAAAAGTCTGGTGCATGATTCAATATTAAATCTTGTTATTCTAAAAGGTGAAGTGCTTCCATAAATAAAAAATAAAAAAAATTATGTGCCGGTTCGTTGAAGTTGAAGTATACAGCTGAAAGTGGTTCAGATAATCTATATACAACTCTATGACTTTTATGTGATTTTTAAATCTTTGCAGCTTGTTGTAAGACAGATGAATGTCATACCATGGATTATGGATTTTTCTGTTCTTGATGGAGGCTGGAGAGATCTTGCAAAATCAAAGTTTAGATTAAAAAAAGACAGGCGGATAGATTTGATCTGTGAATCTGCTATTGAAGCTAGTCGTTCAACATTATCAAGTAACAATGCTCTACAAGATTTTTGCTGTTTGTTAAAATTAATTGCATGTTTATTTTTATTAAAATATTGCTTCAAAATATTTTTAGGTTCCACATCACACTTCAGGATGCTTTTCGCTGATATTTCTTAGTATATGTATGAAGCAAGAAGGATGCCAAAATCTTTTTTGTGTCAACATGTGTGTCCACAAATGGGTAGAAGCTGAATACCCAATTTCAATTGAACGTCTTCAAGTATAGTAGTTTTCATTAATATTTGTATTTTATAAACTATAAGTTTTTTATATGTGGCTCACTTTATTTCACTAGTAGTATGCCTTATTATATCTTACTTATTACTGAAACAAAATTCTCACTGGTCAAGAAAGATCTAGAATTGCCAGAAATATTTATTTTTGATAAAGTCATGAAAAATTGCTTCTTTTTCAAAACATCGAAAGATCTTACAACCAATCTGGAAAATAAACATTCTTAGAATTCACTGTTGTCATAAGTAGCTAATGAGGTTTGAAATAAATATACATGTATTATCATTGTAATAAATCTAACAGCAACCATTGTAATAATTTTTCTAGTCAAACATTCCTTTGCAAAATGGTTGTTTTATTTTTTTAAATTCAATCAAATTAGATTATAGGTTTGTGCAAATATTTTTTTTTGCAACTTATTCAAATTCCTTGCTAGATTTAATTGTTACTCTGCAATACTTTTCACTAAGCTGGCAATCAATATATATATATATAATAACAGGGCTACATCCCTGTTATCATAGGTTATGTTTAGCTCAAATAATTCAGTCGTGAACCAATTATTCCTTCATTAGTTTTATTTACAGGTAGGCTGGTGGCTGTAACATTTCACATCCACTCTCCACAAGGGAGGGGGTAGACAAAACTCCGGATAGTTTCGGCAGATCTTACATGGAACACATAATACAGTAAGGGTTATGCAAAAACCATTGCTCTTGCATTATATGCTTACAAAAAATAAGGTAAAAAGCCTCAGTCTTTGTTTACCTTGTAACCCTCTGCATTAAGGAAAATCATTTAATTGCTTCCTAATATGGAAGTGAAAGAGGGAAAGATTCTAAAAATAACTCCTTTGAAATATAAATCTAATTATTATTCAATGGTATGTAGAAATAGAATATCTCCACACCCATTCTTTACCAAAGACATTTTATGAAAAGAGTTTTAATGCTTTTATTAATACAGAAGTATTTATAATTTTTGTATTATATATCTATATACACTGACGCCTGGTGGCTGAGCAGTAGCGCTTCGCGTTGTTGTGCCACAGGTCCCTGGTTCGATCCTCGGGAAGGGCAAGGTCGACTCAGCCTTTCATCCCTTCACTGGGTCGATAAATGAGTACCAAGCATGCTTGGGAACTAAACACTGGGAGTTTCGCGTTCGGCTGACCACCTACCCGGAACATCTGCTCCTGCACCCCAGAGCCCAATGCTCAAGAAAACTGAGATGGGCACAGTAGGCCTTGGCCCTCTATGGGCTGTCGCGCTGCTGAGTTTAGTTTACACTGGTGGACAAAATTAAGAGATGGAGGACATTTTCCCAAATATCTCAAAAAATACTGAATATAAATAAATGAAATTTGGTATGGATATAGCTTATTCCATGATAATATGCAAAACAAAAATGAAAGTGCCATTCACTGGCAAGACCTCTTTCCAATAAATCCAATGTAATCTGAACTTAAGGATAAAAGATGACAATAAAAGTGAGGCTTGTACAGTGTGTGTTGCCTCTAGTATGGTGTATGGTCACCCCTGACAGTAAATAACTATTGTCCTCCCAAAACTATACCTTCCATTTCTAAGTTTTGATCCTTTAGACTTAACGGGAAGACTCTATGTGATCCTCATGAAAGATCAAGACTGGCTGTCAAAAATTTATTTAATGAAATGTTCGTCAATATTTTAAAGTGTCTACTTTGTATTAATTTTTGAGGTGTCAAAAAATTAAAGACTGTCTATAATCAGTTAATATAAAGTATTGAAACAATAGGAATATCAAAACAGATTTTATTGGGTTGCTTCTAAATTAATTTTGTTTTCTCCTAACCCGAGCAGGCCTGATCTATTAATGTTTTGGCCCTGTCAATGACATCCTGGTTGTTATTATGTTATTACAATATGTTAATAAATTTGAGATTATATATATTTCAATTTTGTGTTAACTCATAACTTTAATGGACAATTCTTACAAAAAAAACACAGAAAGGAATTACTTGTATCATTTAGGGTGGGCCTAGAAATAGGAGGGCTATAGGCTTGGGCCGCTCAGGCCTTCTGATAAGTCAGACACCGAACAGGGTACTTAATTTTAATTATGTTTTTTCACACCAACTTTACACCTAAACCCCATAATCATTATATATTTTAACAGCCGGAGATAGTAACTCTTCCTTGTGAGAAAGTTCGATTAATTTGACTCAGTAGTTTTTGGTTGGTGCCCTTACAAGTGCGGGAAGTGAAAAGCAAAATTGTCTGTATATTTTAATTTTTTATTATGGAAAAAAAAATACTGTTTGAGTATGAAAAAATTTATCCAATGTGTATGGAGAAGATTTTTTGGCATTACACCAGTGCCAAGGCTAGTTTGCAATATTTTTATTCGGCAAAATTTCAAGTAAGATGCAGGAAGAGTTTTGCCAGTTTAAGCTGATGAAGGCACAATAAAAGACATTAATTGATGCAAACCACTGAATAACAACTTGTGAGATTGCTGAAAGATTACATTTTTTGAAATTGAGTGTTTATGATGATTTGAAAAGCCTAAAGATTTATCTTAAAGCTTGACATACGGGTTTTTCATGTTTTCTTGGAAAGTAGTTTTTGCCATCGCTTTGACACCTGAAATTTGTTTCGCAAACATGAAGAAAATCATCCATTTTTAAGTGCATCACTAGGAACATGAAATGGATTGTGTACAATAATGTTCCAGTCTCTACAAAATGTTTTAGATGATTAAACCTTTACTTCAAATAAGAAAATTAAGTATCACTTGGATCAGTTTTTTACCAGTAAAAAATAAATATTATGTGTGCATAGAATCATGCTATTGTTGGCAAAAGGTATTGAACTAAAATGATTTAAAAAAAAATTTATAAATGATTTTCAAAAATATTTATTCACTATTAATTAATTGGTGGACAATTAATCTATTTTTGCTTCATAGCATGGACATTTCTTTAACATACACGTTTTCAGATTTTCAGTTACAAATCATTTATCACACAAAAGTTATTCCAATGATTTCCTTTATTGAAAGTAAACGTAAAATGTAAACTACTTTTCTTGTAGCTGTTATTTTAAAAATTTAAACAATGGTGCATCAAACTATGAGATTTTGTTTGATACCTCAATTTTAGTAAATAAATAAAGAAAATAAACGAATGGAACTGTGTGACAAATTTTATTTATGTGTAACCATAATTTAAGTTACATATTTTAAATTATAATTTAAAGAACTTTTGTCATTTATTTTTAAAAAGCTATCTTATTTTTATCTGCCCTCTCCCAATGAAATATTATCCGTGTTGCTCGATGAAAATGAGAGGGGATGTTGTTTATAGGTCATAGAATTTTATTAAAAAACTATCTGTTTCAGAGACTAAATTTTGAAAAGAAGTATAACATTTTTAACGAAATGAAAATTTTGAGGTTACATAAATTTTGCAAAGAAAATGTATAATTCTAAAAACAAATAAATTATCCACTTTTTTCAAAGATTTTTTTTACTTTCAAATGTGTCTCATAAAATAATTTTTTGATAAACAGATTTACAACATCGAATTACTGTTTTTCATAGAATCAACCTCTCTTTTTTTAGTAATTTATAAAATAGGACCCTCCTGTGGTTTTCTCATTTTGTAATAATTATGAAGCAACAATACTGTGAATTCTGTTTTTTATTTAATTACTTAAATCAGGTTGGAAGATTAGACAAAATAATGATAGGTGGATAGTCAAAAACCCTTTGAATGTAGTAATCATTGATAAAGAAAAGACAGTAGGAAGAAGTGAATTTTTATTTCTGTCTAAAAATAACCTTTTAAACTTTAGATTAAGATAAAAGATACAAAAATTTGAAGAAAAAAGATTATGCCAGAAAACTGAGATAAAAACACATATATTGCTAGTTTTGATGTAATAAATGTGTGTTCAGTTATATACTTAGATTATTTTATGAGTAAATAAACCCTTGGTGTATGTGCATATTAGAGTTGAGGAAGTTTTAAATGTTGACTTACTGACCTCTTGGTAGACACTCTAACTAAATGTATCATTAAGAATTAATCTTCTCTGTTGTGGGATTAAAGAAAAATTATATGATTATAGTCATTACATTTTTCGCTGCTAAGTTTCCAGTGCAATAATGTTTCTTATTCAAACTTTTTATTCTTTCACAGGAATGGACACCAGATGAATGTATACCAGAATTTTTTTTCCGATCCTTTGATTTTTTTTTAATTCTATTCATTCAGACTTAAATGGCCTTGGTATTCCATGGTGGTGTGATAGTCCAGATGATTTTGTGGCAAAGTATAGAAATGCTTTAAAAGTTCTCGTGTATCTGATCGACTATACACTGGATTGATTTAACTTTTGGTTATATTCTTAACATTTCTCTTTTAAACAAATGGATTTATGTTTTTGGTGTGTTGAAAATCGTATTCATTTTCTATACTCTGATTTTCAAGTAGCTTCTAGACTAGTCATTATCCATATATATAGGTTTTTCAGGTAAAAATTAAAATAAATAATGTGAGAGTACTAATTTTAACCACAAATAATTTTTTTAAAAATTGTTTGCTGCTCTTTTTCTCAAAAAAAAAAATAAATAAATGAAATCGGAAAAAAGATTTAACTTTATAAAAGCAGAGGTAAAATTTTTACTGATATTATAAACTTTTTGTAACCAATAAAAAAAATTTTTTTAAAAGCATTCTAGAAAATTTTTCAACCATGATTTAAAAAAAAAAATTTCTATTGTTGGGTTATTAATTTTAAAAGGGTAACTTAAATATCCTTACATACTGTTGCAAGAAATCTGGGTTTGTAAGCACTAACAACTCAAACAGTGAAAATTATACAATCTTAATTAAGACTTAGAGACTTTGAATTGTCTAAATTTTTCATGTGATCAACATTTGCTTAACATATTATGTTACTTATTACATTACTTTTTACGTTTTATAAACATATTAAGTTACTTTTTTGAAAAAAATCCCATTTTTTTAATATTTAAATATCATTTTTAAATTTATTTTTCGTATGAATTTTGACCTTTTACTTTAAACTGCATACATCGTAATCCTATGAGACAGATGAGACAAGCTTTTTTGAAAATGTTTATTTTTTAATCTCATTTCTCATTGGTGGGGTCAAAAAAAAGTTTTACATAATATTGCTTAGATGTATCATAATGGTTATTTCTTATTAATTTGCTCTATGAGGCAAATAATGAAAGAAGTTGCTCTTTAAAATAAAAGTATTGAAACTTTAATTCCTAAAAGTTGTATGTTTGTAAGGAAACGAAGGAAGGGGACAAATAAATCCTTTTAAGATTAAAAAAAAAAAAAATAGAAATTAAGGGAAATAATGTATACATTTACTAAGTATTTCAAGATGATATTAGTATAGAAAACATAGAAAGGAAGAACTAAATTCTTGAAAATAGATTATGACTTAGTGCAGTAATATTGTAAAATAATATAGTACCTAATATAGTAATATTATAAAAATTTCCAAGCTGCTGTTATTTTTAATATGCAGAAATCGTAAAAATACGAGGGGGGAGTGTAGTAAGCTGGAAAGTAATCAACATGTATAACCTCATTCTTGAGAATTGCATGTATTTTTTTTATTTGGAACCTATCTTTATTTTTTTAATTATAAAATAATAAAATATATTTTTCGTATCATTTAAATAATTTTTTCCATTCCAATGACAGTGCAAACCCACTTGCAGAAAAATAAGTTAGTTTGCTTTTATTAGTTGTGCTAAAGCATTCAAAACAAATCTTTGAGAGAAAAAAAATTAAAATAATTTTTGGTAAAAGCAAAATATGGATTGAGCTAATTTTCATTTAAATTTAGGTCTATATAGTTTTAAAGTTATCTTCAAATCTGATAGTGAGCTTTAAATGGATGTATTAATTCGTCACTCAACCTGACTGCCTTGAATTCTTGGTTTTATGAACAATCAATGAGCACTGCTTTATACATATTCAGAAGTCCAGCATAGACACAATCTTGGAATTTCCAGATAATTAGTTTTTAACTATAGCAGTAAATATTAAAAACAAAGTATTCTTATTTTGGTTTTATTAACGTTTTAAAATAGGTAATTTTTTTGTTAGGAGCAATGAACTTAATACAGTTAAAAAAATCAAATATGCTTTAAAAATATTTGTTCCATAGGTAATCAAATTTATTTTCTTCATGCGATTTTTCAGACCTCATAACAAGTTGTCTTGAAAATATGACAATATAAAATAATATCAAACACTCTCCCGAATAATATCAAACACTTCAATGAAAAATAATCTTTTTTTGGTGTTAAAAATAAATAATAAATTTGCAATTCAAAATAGAAATAATCAGATAATTTTCCTTACAAATATTGTTATTTTTCTGTTCTTAAAGTTTCAAACTGACATTGTTTTAGTAATGTTGTAATTAGGACTGGGCGATATTAGAAATTATATATCGTGATATATCGTCAGTTTTGCATCGCGATATAGCGATGTATCGCGATATAGTATTTTTGAATTTCATTTACTTTAAGGCACAGAAAGTCAGATTTCTATCAAGACTTCATACGCATATTGATTTAAATCAATTTATAAATTTGAAAATAAGAAAGATATTAAATAAATTGACTAAGATGTACAAATCTTACTTAAAATATTTATTGAAAAAATGTGTGTAGATACAGAATGAAATATTTGCACTTCTTTATCGTTTATAAGGTATAAGCAGTCTTAATTTAAGTTAATCCCTAAAACACCCTTAATGAAAAAAAATATTGTTATTAAACAAAAGCTGATTTTAAAATTTCAAAATATATTTTAATTAAAATAAAAGTTAGATTGACTAAAAGCCGAAGTTTAAAATTAAAAATGTTCGAATTTTAAACTAAAAAGTAAACATAAGATTTGTAATAATTTCTTAAAATTTTCGTTCTCTGAAAGATTTCTCAGTTTAAAAATAAAAAGGGAATTTTATAAAGATATCTAGCTGAAATTATTGAAAGAAAATTTAAAAAATTAAAAAAAAAGTTTGTTAAGAAATTCATTATACATTTAAAACAAAGTGTTAAAAATAGTTTTTTTTTTTTAAAAAAAAGAAATTTTTTTAACAAATTAATATTTGCTTGTACTATTATGCGTAAATAATTACAGAATTATTAAGTTCGATCGTAATGTTCAAATTCTTAATGAAGAATTAAACACAAGTTTTGTTATATTTTCTAAAAATGATCACGCAAATAACAAAAGATTTCTTAGTTTAAAAATAAAAAAATAAATAAAAGTGAAATTTATCAATATATTTACCTAACAGCATAGGAACAAAATTTAAAAAATAAGTTCGTTAAAAAATTATTTGTATGCTTAAAACAAAGAGCTAAATAAATTTTAGGAAAAAAATGCTTCTTAAACACTATTTTTATTATTATTTCATATAAATAATTAAATTAAATTAAATAATGACCGAATTATGAACAAAAAACAAAGTAAGGCAAAGTTTCTTAATTAAATTCTTAAAAATAAAAACAAAAGAATTGTGATATTCGGTAATATATTTAGCTAATTAACTAATAATATAAAACGAAAATTAAAAAAAAATAATGATTTTACTCTCTAATAAAACGAAGTAGTAATTGATAAAAAAAAATGAATAAAATTCGCAAACTTTTCAAATTCTTTTGAACAAATAAAGTTTATTGACTTATGTCCAAAAAATAAGTTTTGTTTTAACTTTATTTCTAAAAATAAAAACAACTCAAGATTTATAAATTTAAAATCAGTAATAGAAGCCCATTAAATTATTAGAAGTTTTATCCGAAAGGTTTTTAATAAATTAAAAGAAAGTAAAAAAATAACCTAACAAATTTATTTACTTTGTAATTTAATTCCTTATGGATGCCTTAAATTAGATTTCCGATAATTTTCACATTTAAAAATATAAAAAAAGTTTTGTCAGAAAATAAATAAAAAACTTACCTAATTAATGAAGAAACTTTTCTTTATAAATTCTTTTCAATAATAGATTGCGTTCAGAACAAGGTTACGACGGCGATCACGCAGTTAATCCCATTGAAAATAATCTACAAGAAACGATTTCAAATCGCGAAGGTGCGAAAACGAACATGTGATATAACGATATAAGGTCTCAAAAGTGATTCTGATTCTACCATCAGTCAAGGCCGTCTCAACATAACGAAACAATATCGTCTTCCACAGCGCGAGTTGGCATCGGAACGTAAGAGAAAGTCCTTGCGTGTATCGCTATATCGTTATATCGTCTTCTTCACTCGACGGCTTAAATCAGATTTCTGATGCATCGCTTGGAATGAAAGTTGCTGTATCGGTTTGCCGATATAGGCGTTAAATCGATATGTCGCGATATATCGATTTATAGCCCAGTCCTAGTTGTAATACTAAAAAATTGTAGCTAGGCAAAGAAAAAAGACTTAAGATGAAATTTTATGTTCAGAATGCGAAAGTTGGTTCACATTATTTAATAGATATATTTAAAGATTTTGAGTTATAGAAAAACATTTAAAGTCTATGTGGAATTTTGGGATGAGATTTTAAAATTCATTTAAATTATAGAACTGCCAAAGGCTGAAATTGCTGTGACTCTATTTAAAAAGTATAATTTTTTTATAAAAAAAAGTATTCAACAGGAAATTTTCTTGATTGTAGCAGAAAAGAGAAAATACTCTTTTCGTTAAAATAATAGAACTTTAACAATCGGCACTTGAAAGCTATAAATCTGATTTTTTTTGTATCTTACTAATTATTTAGGAAAATTATGTGTGAAATAAAATAAAATTTACATAACAAAATTTAAACTAGTACTTCCTTTTGTAAAAAAGATTTTAGAGCATGCTCTTAAATGTGTTAAAAATTATTATAAAATATATATTAAAATATGAATGATGAAGTTCTCTTAAACATTAGTCAATGAATGACTTTTTGAAGAGTGAATGCAAAATTATAGAACAGTCATCTTTATATAAATTTTATTTTAAATTTCAACTTCATGCCTAAAAACTTCAAATTTATAATTTTATTTATCAATGATGAATTAAAAATGGTAGACTTTTTGACATCTAAATTCTAAAATAACATTGATTTAGTACTGAGAGTTCAAATTATATTTTTCTTATCAAAAAAAGCTTATTTCTTTCTTTTATTTATTTTTAAAATTTTGAAATGGAAAAGCTAAGAAAATAGTTTTTTTTTTCTTTTCAAAATGATATAAAATTATTCACGTACACTATATTTGAAAAATGATTTCAAAATTTGAACAAAAGAAGCTTAAAGGTACAATTTTATGTTTGGTGGAATTCAATTTTATTCAGGGAGTTAAAAAGAAGGATCTTAATTAAAATTTTGATGCAATTTAAAAAAAAAAATTTTTGTTTTTTAAAGAATACTAAAATTTTGTAAATGTTTTAAAGTTATTCATTTGTAAAAACCAAGCAAAGATGTTGTAAAACAATATATTTGCAGTTATTATTGTAGTGAAACACTTTTTAAAAACTATTCAAAGCTATTTTTTAAAAAAATTATTCAAACAAGCCCCCTTAATATATGCAGGTCGCGATCTCCTAAAAGTGGCCCTTTGGTCAAGTTAAAAAAAAGTATAATCATAAGTGTTAATGCTTAATCTTAAATTAACATTCAATATCTGGACAATTAATTTTTTTTTTTTTTAAGAAAATTGCTTTTAGCTTTCAAGTTTAGCTGATGTCAAAGAGAAAAAATGTCTGCTTACCATAAGCTGATCAGCATACAAAAATCCAAAGTTATGGAATGGTTCAGTTATTTACACACCTTCATCCCCATAAGTAGATCAAATTTTTATTTTTAAGAACTCCTCGAATTTTTAAGATATTCAATTTGTTTAGTTTTATTATTTTATAGTAATTAGATTTCAGCAGAAAAAAAAATGCTGATTTAATAATATATAAAATGTAAAAATATTAAGTGTTAAGTTTCATTGAACTGTCATTATGAAGAACTAGGGTTCGATCCCCAGTGATGTCTTAAACCCCACCCAGCTTCAGATCGATGGGTACCAGCTTGTCTGGGAACTAAAGGTGACCTGTTCACGGTTTTGACCACATTGCCACAATCATGTCATTGGTCACAAAAATTAAAAACTTGAAATTAAAACATGTTTATTACATTTAAAAGTGCTATTAATTGATGTAAAGGAATTGTAAAAACTTCTAATTACAATTTAAGAAGGGAAAAAAAAAAGATATTTTCTGATATTTCTTTACTTTTGGAATGTTACAATATTAATTTTTTTCAGGCACAGCTATCTAAGAACCACTGCATATTGTTATCTGCAGTGTTATTTGCCTTAATTAAATCCGTGAAATGAAAATAATTAAAAATTTTCTGGTGGAAATTTAACAAAAATACTTTTAGAATAGTAGTATGAATGTTAGTTTTAAAATTTTGATATCTGATTGATAACCAAAATAAAATGTTACAGGTATCTGACACAAACGAGAGTGGTGATGAGGAAGAGCAAGTCCAGCTTTTTTTTGAAAAATTTAGGTAATATAAATAAACATTTTAATTTAAAATAATAAATTTTTAAATTGTTATTTAATTACTATTTGATTAACTTTCAAAAATTTTGACATGATAATTATATTGATTGACATGATGTAAAATGTTGCTTAAGACAATTTCAAATAATAATTTTATAAAAAGTATTTTTGTCTTGAGAATAAATATGTTGAATTGCTCTGGAAATGTTGACTTTTTATCGATTTCAATAATAAAGAAAATGAAAATATTGTTTTGCAAAGAATTTATTGATGTAGTTTTCTAGAAATTATTTATCAAATACAGTGAGCTTATTTGTGCTCAGAACTAATGCAAAAAAATAAGCGAAATATCCTGTATTACTTTAATGTAATGATTGGATTTTCATTGACTAAAACTCAATCCTTTCCCAATGGAACAAGTTCAAATCTATTTGTATTTCAAATCCTATGTAGATGCAATGCTATTCTGTTCTTAAAATTATAGTTTTTAAAACATTCCAAAACACTCTCACAAATATGGGATGGTCGGGAATTAACGAGAAAGTGCATGTGTCGGACTGGAAATGAAAGCGTTTGATTCTTGCTTGTGTATGTGGCAGTCTGCTCCAATAATGGTTCAAGGAAGTGACTCCAAATATGTTAATTAATTAATGTAGATGATTTTTTAGTTACGAAACTAGATACAAAACATACTTTCTCTGAATAAACTTACCTTTTTTTGGCAAATTTTTAACTTGCCTTCAAATTATTGGGGGTGGTTGTAATCTGAGAATAATGTTCAGGAAAGCGGTCAAAATTTTTGACCCTTTAATGTTAATTTTACTTTTTGCTTAGTTTGGAATGTTTTGAGAATTTCTTAAGTGAATGGAAAATTTTTTTCACACAATTATGGAATTGATCTATCCAGTGGTGACTTCTTGCAAAAAATAATTTTTGTCCCTTATTGATTGTTTTTTATTATTTTACTTAATAATATTTGAAAACACTTCGAATTGTACGGTATACAAAATTTTATTTTTTCTCTTTAAAGACTGTAATTGTATATAGAAACATACAAACTTTGAACAAAATCAGTTAAATAGTTCCTGAGAAATAGAATTA
The DNA here is from genome assembly GCF_982258835.1 of Parasteatoda tepidariorum. Taxonomy (NCBI): domain Eukaryota; kingdom Metazoa; phylum Arthropoda; class Arachnida; order Araneae; family Theridiidae; genus Parasteatoda; species Parasteatoda tepidariorum. The sequence goes on from NC_141756.1 coordinate 107,693,984, forward strand.
TAAAGAAGTCTTTTATTTGAATTTCTATATTTGACCAATTTCATTCAAATTTGGTATTTTATCAAGAATTAAATTTTTTGAATGATGTAAAAATTTGTATATCCTATATATCTTATAATGTTTATCTTATATACCTTACACTTCAAAATTTTTCAACTCTTATTAAATAAAATAATGAAAGAAGACAAAAAATTATTTTTTGCCTGAAATTATCTTTGGATAAACAAATTTATTAGTGTGTGCAAAAATCTTTCAATTCGCTTAAAAAAATTCTCGAGATATGGCGAAATGCCCAAAAAGCAGAATTAGCATTGGATCGCTCTCCTGACTTGGACCAAGCCCCAAACTTTGGACTGTTTGCATGCCAAAACTATTGGGACCATATTTTCTAGATTGTGGCTTCCCCCTATATTCTGAATGTCAGAATCCAAATCAATTGAAAAAAAAGAGTGTTTTTATTCACAGGATATATATACATATATATATACATATACATATATATACATATACATATATATACATATACATATATATACATATACATATATATACATATACATATACATATACATATATATACATATATATACATGTATATACATATATATATATATATACATATATATACATATACAGTGCAACGTCCCATATCCGGACGTCCCTTTCCCGGAAGGATCGATTTCCCGGACACTTTTTAACAATCAAAATAAACAAACATTTCTTAATCTTCCCCTCTCAAAAAAAGAAAAAAAAGAAAGAAACAGAAAAGACCACCAAGTCCGTTGAGGGACCATTAGTGACGCTCCTGTTCTGGAATGCAGGGAAAGAGGGTAATTTGTTTTCAAGAGTCCCCCCCCCCCGCTTCTTTCATATGCAGCTGGCTAGTAAATGAGGCTTTTCCTGGAACCTTTTTACTGTAGAAAAGGATAAACGCGGGAACGTGGAGGGGGAGTAAAAATGGAAAATTTGAATAGGTCTAAAAGGATACATGTCCTTGAGAAACAATGTCCATTCAATATTTAGGAGGCGGGGGAAAAAAAGGGGGTAACATTCTTTTTTTAGCATTGACATGAAAAAGAATTCAAGACTCCCTGCCACTGAAATATGAATTTGACTAACAAAAGTCCTTTTATTCCAAACCAAGAACTAAATTAGATTTCTCCGAAATTTGTTCCTTTTTTTCATGCAGTGCACCTGCAAATACATTATAGGAACAGGCGAATACCTTGGGGAAATGTCTTGCAAAATACTCCGAAACTAATTTCTCTCGCCAAATATCTCGTATTTAAAGCAATCCAACGCGTCACATTTGTTCATTTTTACCGATCTAGCATTTCTGAGTTAAGAATTTGTGATTATCGACAGCTTGCTTTTTTTAATTATTTTTATTAAGTTTTTTGACAAGTTATTGTTTTTTAAGTTTTTTGATAAGTTATTGTTTTTCAAGTTTTTAACTGCATAATTTTTATTAAGTTTATCTAAAGTTTAGTTAAGTTTATCTTATTAAGTTTAAGTTTTCTATATATATAGATAGATAGATATTATACAGGCCTTCAAACTACTATGTTTTGCAAAACTATGCTATAGAGTAGATGCAGTTGACAATTAGAAACTATAGCTTGTTTTGCTGACATTTTAAAAGCCTCCCCACGAGAGAGTCTGAACAAAGTGACTTTCCAAATGAACTTTTGAATCATTTACATGTAGTGGTTTGGAAAATAGCTTTAAACCAAATTTATAAAACAAAAACATTTAACTTAGCTAAGATCACCATCACTGATGGCACAACAGCCCTATGTGGCCTTCTTTAGAGTATTTTTCCATTCCACTCTTTTGCAGTTCCCCAGTTCCTTACTTTAATTACAGAAAAGCTCCGTTCTAAGCAGCTAGTCTATTGTTGTTATTCTTATCTGTGTCTTAACCTTTTATTATATTGAGTGGCACTGAAAATTTTCAAGACAGTTCTGCTTGAGTACATCCTTGCTATCTCCTTCTGTTTATAAATACACAAGTGGGCGACCTTTGTGCTAAAATGCAAACTAAGGTAAACAACGTTAAAGAGTACAAAAATATTATTAAAAGCAATAATATTTTTAATAATATTTTTGTGCTCTTTAACGTTGTTTACCTTAGTTTGTTCTTTCTGTTTAGTCCAATTAATTTTATCATATCATTTTTATATAACTTGTATAATTCCTAGATGTGTCTTTCTCTTCAGACAGCATTGTCTCCACCAAAAATAGTTCTGAGGATTCTTCTTTCAAATATCAAGGGAGCATTTTCAGCTTTTCTTGGGAGGGTCCATATTTCGGAAGCATATGCTAAAACTTGCTTTATAAGTGTTATGTAAAGTTGTACTTTACATAACACTTATTTTATTTTGATTAAGTGGGATTTTAAGAGTCTTCTGAGTCCATAAATGCATTAAATAGCTGCTAAAATTATCTTTTTTATTTTCACTTTTACTTATATTTTGATAAATTACTTTCTGATTCTAAATTGGTGAATGGTATGCAGATTCATAATTTATGGGTCCCATTTAAAAAAATATTATTAGAATTATTGTCATTTGCCACAATTCATGTGTTTTGTTTTATCTTCATTGTTTATCAAATTCATTTTCTTAGTGACAGATTCCAGTGCTATGAAGGATTTCCTAAGTACTTTTGCAGATCTTGCATTGCAGTCTATATCTTCTGCATGTGCCAATACATGTATTGTTCTATTAAAAAAATTATCCCTTATATCAATAGCGATACCTCTAATTACTTTTTCTTAGACTACACTTAATAAGTGTCATGCAAATGAAAGCTTATCAACCACTTTACCACTAGAGGAACAATTTCTTACAAATGTAACCTATCACAAGTTCAGCTCTGCATTTGTGTGTGTATATATATATATATATATATATATATATATATATATATATATATATATATATATATATAATGAAACTGCTAAAATAAAATATAAAAAAAATCTATTTTTAGCAAAGGTAATATATTTACATTTTTATAAATTTTAATTAAAGTAATTTTAATCAGTAATAAATACATAAATAATTTAAAAGATACAGTCAAACTATGGTTCATCCTCACTGCCACTTGTTCTCCCTATGTATTGTGTTTTAACAATATAATTAAATGCTACTCGTATAATCTTAACATTTAGATTGTTTTTAAAACCTGCAGATTGCTGTGTCTATTATCCAGAAATCCTACTGTCATTTTAAAAATATTGATGTGTTTTCATTTTGAGAAGAAAAACAGTAACTTGTGATTCTAATGATGAAAAATAGAATGAGAATTTGTTACAGTTTGGGAAAAATGCCTTAAACATCGCATTTGATGTTTAAGCATCTCATAAGTGTGTCATTCATTTTTGTATCTATTCTCAACAGGAATAAATTTAAAAAATAACACTCATTTAAAGTGCTCCAGTTTTTGTATTGAAAAAAAAAAGAGTTTGTAGAAAGATTATTCTGTATAATATGATCATATGATGGATTTATTCAGTGATCATTAGCTCATATTGCTTAAACACTTTTATTCTCTTATGCAACCAAAACTTATTTCTTTGATTCCACTATCTCATATCCCTCTGATTGTAATTTGATCAGTACTAGCTTATACCATGCAGCTGTAGTATTGGCTCGCTAATGAAGTTGCAGGGTTATCCATCAGTAAAGCATATGCTTCTCAGTCAGCCAAATGTGTTATATTCATTCCCTGCCAATAAAAAAATTCATTTATATTTTTGCAACTATGAATTTTTGGAGGGGAATTAACTGCAAGTTTTTTTTTAAAATTTGTATTTGCTCAGAGTTTTGGTTGCATTTAATTATTTATGTCTGTAAGCATCTTAAATATTACTTGAACTCATTAAATATTTTATAGTTTTAACCAGACTATTAATAAAAATGTTTTTAAAGTAGAAGTAAATGATTATTTCAATTTAGAATGATCTTGTTATTAGAATGGAATGTGTTTGACTTAAGAAATTATTAATTTTAGATTGTTTTAATAAATCACATATTATTTAAGAAAATTTAAGGGCCAAATGAGAAATTAAAAAAATTTTAATGTACCTACTATGAAAATGGATCAAAAAATTTACCCATTAACCAGCTTCTATGTTTGCAAATTAACATTCAAATATCTTTGTATATTCGTATGTTAGTTTGAAAATAGAATACTTTGAATACATGTAAGTAAAAATTTAGCAGTTTTGAGAAATTGTGTTAAAAATGTTAGTTTTATTTATGTATGTAAGATTATTTTCAATAATTTTATTTATCTATACAACATTTCTCAGACTCGCTTTCCCCTTTGTTTTTAATACTACAGTGTGTTAAAAAAATTGACAATAGACATGATTATAAATTTTACAATAAAAATTCTAGTTAGAAATACATAGTTTATGCTTCGAGGTTCACAATGCTAAGTCTGCACTTACATTAATGTTTGATTTTGCATCTGCAAGTGCAATCATTGAAATTAATAAGATCTAAAGCCATGGCTAATGAAACTTAGTTTTTATAAAGTTGTGATGAGAGAAACAGTATTTTTTTTGGAAGGGTGAGACTTTGACCCTAGACCTCAAAATAGGAGAAGATGTTAGGGACAAAAAAATCTGAATTGAGTTTTAGACCAGCCAGAGTCAATGATATGTGGGAAAACTCTCTAAAATTAAAAAGAATCCTATGCTTGAGACATTTAGAGAGAATGGATTACACCCAATGCACAAAAAATCTTTAATGATCAATGCCGAGGTAAAAAAAAATGAGGAAGGTGAATGGATAGATGAGATTTAGATAAACCCAAAAAAATTTAACAATGAAGGCATCAGGCAGAATACTTTGCAGTTGAACTGTTTAGGAGGTCATGGTCCAACATGAACTGTCGTACCAAAGATTAAGTGCTACTATTTATCTATAATTCTCTGGAATTTTAAACACAGGTGCTGATAATCTAACTTTTTCTTCTAAAACGCTTTTTAACTCTTTTTCAAATATGTACTAAACTAATAACATTGGGTTTAGCCATATCATCTATATTAGAGTATAATTTCTTATGGACTACTAGATTTGTCTTGAATATATAAATATGAAAACTTGAAGAGATGGTATATGCATTTTAAATTATGTATAAAATCATGTGTGTTATGTGTACTAAATTTGCATGAAATAAATTCTTTTATGTCATTAATGCCTGGTGATAAATTATAATTGATAAAAATTATTTATTCAATAAATTTATATGTAATTTTTGGACGACAAATGATCAGTGATGTTTCTGTAAATTATTTGCGAGGCAAAGATATGGTAGTTCTTTGTTGTCTGATTAGTGAAATTGCTTTATCAGCTCATTGCAAAGTTTGACCTCAAAACTCTTCTCTTAAAACATGTTATGATGACTTCCTCAAACTATTACGAATCTATAGACAAGAAATACCAAGGTATTAACTTATTTTAGCTTTACGTTTGATAGGTTCTGTTTATTTTCTTTATAATGTCCATGATTGAGATTCCACTTTATATGTTGCTATTGGAATTGGTAATGAACCTTGTATGGGCTCACAAGACGTGTCCCAAAATTTAAATTGAGTTTTAGTATACAGGCCATGAGTTATGTCTCAAAAAAAATCTAATTTCTCATGAGTATTCAAATATTGTGAATTTTTTAACAGCCTTTGACAAACTTTTTTTTAATATTCTTATTAGAAATGATCACATTTTTGCAACTTTTTTACCCATTTCTAAACATCTATTTCCACCTATAATTAACAATTTTATGTACATGGCATTAAAAAGAAAATTTTGATTTTATTCTATTCTTTATAGTTCATTTTACCATACATTACACAGTTTCATTTAACAATTCTTAACTCTAAAAATTAATGAATATTAACTAGTGCTTAAGAAAATTCTTTTAATGTAGTGTAAAACATTGAACTAGAAGTATTATGAAATGATTAGACCCTATACCTCCCCATTAAATCAGCAAGCAATTTTCAAAACTATTCTTGGGAAATTTTCAGACACAATATAACAAAATATGACAATAGTCAAGCTCAAAATGTGCTCTTTATATATTTTTACTAGGCTGGATTTAATTTTAATTACTTTACCGATTGTACATATGTATTTTTATGGCAAAAATCTAGGATTACTTTTCATTTTGGCAAAAGAATTTATTAATATATTTTGCTAAGTTGAATGATTTTTATGGTATTTTTTTGTTCACTTAAAACATTGAATTCTTTTTTATAGACACATGTTGTTATAGACAACATGCTAAAACTTGTAAGAAATTGTTATTCATCAAAAAATTTCTATGCATTTTTTTTAAAATGAGATAATTTATATAGTAATGCTAAACTTCAAAATTTTTATTTGCATTGAGAATTTTTTTGTAATTTAATAATTGTTTCTTATAAAAATAAAATGAAGTTAATCAAGTTTAATAATTTATCATCAGTTTTTTCTCAGGTTGTTGTTTTTTAGTTTCCAATATAAATAAAAATTAAACTTTAATATAAAAGGATATATTGAAATATGTTCTGTTACAGTAAGTCAAAAATTTAAAGTAATGACTGTCTTTAAATCTTGTGCTGATTGGTAAGCATTTGTAATCAAATATTATTGTTTCTAATGAGAAAATAAAGTCAATTTTGTTATACTTTTGTGGAATTACAATCAGTGTACAAAGTATCTTTTATTATTATAAATGTATCAGGTATTATATTATTATAAATATCGAAAAAATGTATTGTACAAATTTTGTTGCTTACATAGATTTTTAAGTGTGACTTTCCATTGTTATTTTTAAAATTAGATGTTTTGATTTTTAACCATTAATGAATCCATGACATAAAATAATTGAATGTTATTTTTTTTTTCAAAAAAAAAAAAAAAAAAAAAAAAAAAAAAAAAAATTTGAGCTTTGTAATTAGTTATTTTTATAACAGAAAGATTGGGCTTAATTTAACATTTTAAATTATTTCAAACTATATTAAAAATTTCTTTCATTTTGAGAGTAAAACTAACTTCAAAAAGTTTGAAATGAAGCAAGAAAGGTATGATTATATTAGTCTATAACATATGATAGTTAGATAATTTTAATTTGTTTGCAGAGAATTAATGTTAGGTTATTAAATATGAGATGTCTTTGTTAAAGCTTTTTTATAATGTCTTTATTGTTATCAATCAGTTATTAAAAACTGTCTATTGTAAACCCTAAAGTACAGATAAAGCGCCCTTTTTTTGACAAAAATCGCGATGATGTAAAGGGGAGTGTATAAAAAGCACTGAAGAAAATACAAAATGTCGTTTTACGAAAACTACTATATTTGATTGGGCGTAATTAAATATGAATTGTAAACAAAATAAAGTTAAAATAATTATAGCTAAATGAAGTGAATATAAGTTTTAATCAGTAAATCTAATTTACCTTCTACTGTAATCCTTTATTTTTAATGAGGATATGATTGCAGCACATGCAAATAGGTAAAAAAAATAAAACTCAGCAAGAAAAAATAACAGTATGAACTTGAAACTATTTAAAAATATATACAGTGAAACCTCCGTTAAGCTGACATTCATTGGATCAAAAAATTTGTCCGTTTACGGGAAGGGTACCCTAATAACGAAATTTAACACCGTAAATTGTTTTTAGAATATTCTCAAAGATGTAGAAGTAATTAAATAATATCTACAAGGATACCGTAAATATCTACAAGAATATTTATTTAAACAATAAGAAATATATAAAAGATATATAAAAAAGATAAAAAAAGAAGATTCTTTATATAATCCTTTTTTTAAGATATAAAGAATCTTCTTTTTTTATCTTAAAAAAAGAAGATTCTTTATATATTCTTTTTTATATAATAAATATAAAAAAGAATATATAAAGAAGTTTGATATAAATACATAATTCTGGATGTAGCTACAGATAAATAAATATAATTTTCCTATAAGCATAGATACTCAAGTTAGACATATGATACCAAATAGGAGCGTACTGTCCTCAGTCCATTTCAATTATTAGGTTCACATCCCCTTACACCTACTTATCATTTGATAGGGAACATGGTTAATACCTTCTTGGAAAAAAAAACCTCCCATGATTCACAGAAAAAAAAGTAATGCTTACCTGTAAGTCATGACGACCTATGGAGATGATTATTCACAATTGATCAGCTATCAAGTGCCTGAATAAATGTTTCATTTACATAAACACCTCAAAGATTATACTTCTGTTCTCTTTTTTTTTACCTCAGTTGTGTTAAATACAGTCTTCAAATTGATAAGAAAATTAAAGAAATTTTCAATGGGGAAGAAGCATTGAGAGAAGTCATTTCAACTTGAGGGGTCTCATAACCTGTGTGGTCCAGATGAAAAGATCAAAAGATGCCGATGTCCGAATTATTTCAGGAGTGCAGTACCATTTTCTCTCCTTTCTTTACAAAGATGGTGACAGGAGACAGATTGATTTTTCGGTGGTGAAATAGCTTAACAATATTTTTAGTTATGGATAAGGCAAAAAGTTTTATTTACATGCTTTAAAAATGGTGTAAAGTTGCATTTTTTTAGCTTGCAATTTATTTAGTAGTGTCCGGTTTGTAGAGATAAAAAACAACGTTAGGTTTTATATGCTTTGGATGAATTACAGAAGCCTGTATTAAATGGAGAAGGCATTATCCTTGTTACTCCTTATATCCAAGAATTGTTTTTTTGCTCTCTTACTGCTTTGCTTTCAACATGGCATTTATTTGATTTTATTGCTCAAATTCTTGGATCTTTACACCACCAAACGATGCATCATTGATGTTCTATATGTACCATCATTCTGTGAGGTATATTCATTAGGAGTCGCAAATTTTATGTTGAAATACATATGCTATCAAAATTAGTCGAATTAATAGTATAATAAGGGATGTAAAATCATCAAAACCAGTTTGATTGCCTGATGAAAATTAAAAATATTTCTTGTAATGGATTTTCAATTCCTCTGTTTTTTATAATATAGGGTTTGATTAAATAAAGATTGTAAACATTTTGTCCTCTCTTTGCCCCTTCATGTTAATTCTAAACAACCTAATTGTTTGCCTTTCATACTTTTGTTTTCTATTCTCTAACTTTTTATTTGAATCTTACTCTTTAAGAGAATACCATACCGTGGAACAAATTTTTCATCGCAAATTCTTTTTCTCCTTTATTACTAATTTAAAAGAAAAGAAAAAGTTCAGGCAAACCTAGAGTAAACCATGAAGTTTCAAATACTAAAAAAAAAAAGTTTTTAAATATAAAATTGAAAATAAATTGTGAGATGATAACTTAGGATTACACAACGGAGAAGTTCTCTTCGAAAAATTTGTTTGCGTTTTAATAATTTGAGGTATTTTCTTTTCTTTCAGCAATTGAAACTTCATGACTTATTGCTTCAACTTTTTCTTTTCTTTTAAATTAGTAATGAAGGAGAATTTGAGACGGAAATTTTTTAATTCTGTAAAAATTTAGACACAATCTTCTAAAAACCATCAAAAGAATTTTAAAATGAAAAATAACGGTTTTTTATTTTTAATTGCACGTTTTACACCCACAAAATACTAACATTTACGCTTCATAAAAGTAAAATAATAAAAATAAATAAGTATTTTATGAATGAAATACAATCTAAATATATAGATAGAGGCAAATAAGATTTTGTAGTATTTTGAAAAAATTTGATTACAAGACAAAAAAGACTTATGATTATAGAAATTTGAAAAATTTTGTTCTTTACCAACACGATATTTAAAATTGCAAGGTTCAATGCAAAATTTACATTACAGTCGAACCCCGGTTTACCGAATTTCGCGATTTAACGAATTTTATGAAGTAGATTTATAGGAAACAATGAATAGCGACTCATACACACAAGTCGATGATAATGGATCTCTAGTGAAAACTGTTACTTTTTCTGATGCTTTGCTCTTCGTGACGTCGGTAAAATAAAAAACATTTTAAAGTAAAAAAAATCAAGGAAATTAGCAAACCTTACTCACGAATTGCATTAAGATTTCAAATTAATTAGAGCGTAATCATCAGTTGTATTTTAAGTACATGTATAAAAAGTGTAAGACTTCTATTTATTTTGCATATTTGTTGATTACAGATGTTCGGATATTCCATAATTTTTATTTTATTTTGCGTTGATATTATGAATTATCCTCGATTTAGCGAATAACATTTTCGATTCCTATGAATTCGTCCGCGGCTGTAGTGCCGCATTGCGGTTTCCCCAAATGTCAGACTATTCACTGCTTAACTACGACACACACGCAAGTGCCTTTACTCCTTAGTTCGGCTTCTGCTCTAATTAGTTACCAAAGAAGGCGGATACTCTATGGCCCTACTGCGGCTCGTGTGCGGCTGTAGTTCCGCGTTGCGGTGCCCCAAAATGGCTAACTCTACACTGCCTTTCTACGACACGCCTGTGCCTTTACTCCTCAGTTAAGCTTCCGCTCTAATTAGTGGAAAAAGATGGCGGACACTCCATGGCCGTTCCGCGGCACGTGCGTGGCTGTAGTGCCGCGTCGCGGTGGTCCAACATGTCGGACTCTACACTGCCCGACTACGACACGCCAATACCTTTACTCCTCAGCTGGGCTTCAGCTCTAATTAGAGGCCAAAGAAGGCGGCCTCTCTATGGCCCAACTGCGGCACGTGCGCGGCTGTAGTGCCGCGTTGCGGTTGTCCAACATGTCGGACTCTACACTGCCCGACTACGACACGCCACTACCTTTACTCCTCAGCTGGGCATCAGCTCTAATTAGTGGCCAAAGAAGGTGGACACTCTATGGCCCAACTGCGGCTCGTGCGCGGCTGTAGTGCCGCGTTGCGGTGCCCCAAAATGGCAGACTCAACACTGCCCTTCTACGACACGCCTGTGCCTTTACTCCTCAGTTGAGTTTCCGCTCTAAACCGTGGAAAAAGATAGCGGACACTCCGCGGCCCTACTGCGGCACGTGCTCGGCTGTAGTGCCGCGTTGCGGTGACCAAAATGGCAGGAAACTACACTGCCCTACTACTTCACATCAGTGCCTTTACTCCTCAGTTCGGATTCCGCTCTAATCAATAGCCAAAGATGGCGGACACTCCATGGCCACACTGCGGCACGTCCGCGGCTGTAGTGCCGCGGTGCGGTGCCCCAAAATGGCGGACTCTTCACAGCCCTACAACGACACGCCTGAGCCTTTACTCCTCAGTTGAGCTTCCGTTCTAATCCGTGGCCAAAGATGGCGGACACTCCACGGTCCTTCTGCCACACGTGCGCGGCTGTTGTGACGCCTCGCGGTGATCCGAAATGGCGGACACTACACTGCCCTACTAGACCCTACCAAAGACTTATGTTCTCAGTTGGGCTTCCGCTCTAATCCGTGGCCAAAGATAGCGAACACTCCCCGGCCCTAATGCAGCACGTGCACGACTGTAGTGTCGCGTTGCGGTGGCCCAAAACGACAGAAATCTTCACTGACCTACTACTACACGCCAGTGCCTTTACTTCTCAGTTCGGCTTCCGCTCTAATCAATAGCCAAAGATGGCGGACACTCCATGGCCACACTGCGGCGCGTGCGCGGCAATAGTGCCTAGCGGTGGCCCAACATTTCGGACTCTACACTGACCGACTACGACACGCCAATGCCTTTACTCCTCAGTTGAGCTTCCGTTTAATCCGTGGCCAAAGATGGCGGACACTCCTTGGCCCTAATGCGGCACGTGTTTGGCTATAGTGCCGCGTTGCGATGACCAAAATTGCAGGAAACTACACTGCCCTACTACGACACGAAAATGACTTTACTCCTCAGCTGGGCTTCAGGTCTAATTAGTGGCCGAAGAAGGCGGACACTCAATGGCCCAAATGCGGCTCGTGCGCGTCTGTAGTACCGCGTTGCGGTGCCCCAAAATGGCGGACTCTACACTGACTGGCTACGACTCGCCAGTGCCTCTACTCCTCAGTTGGGCTTCCGCTCTAATATGTGGCCAAAGATGGCGAACACTCCCCGGACCTACTTTAAAACGTGCACGGCTGTAGTGCTGCGTTGTGGTGGCCAAAATGGAGGAAACTACACTTCCCTACTACGACACGCCAGTGCCTTTACCTCAGCTCGGCTTCCGCTCTAATTAGTGAAAAAAAGATGGCGGACACTCCATGGCCGTTCTGCAGCACGTGCGCGGCTGTAGTGCCGCGTTGCTTTGGTCTAACATGTCGGACTCCACACTGCCGTACTACGACACGCCTATGCCCTTACTCCTCAGCTGGGCATCACCTCTAATTAGTGGCCAAAGAAGGCGGACACTCTATTCCCCAACTGCGGCTCGTGTGCGGCTGTAGTGCCGCGTTGCGATGGTTCAACATGTCGGACTCTACACTGCCCGACTACGACACGCCTGTGCCTTTACTCCTCAGCTGAGCTTCCGCTCTAATCCGTGGCGAAAGATGGCGGACACTCCACGGCCTTACTGCGGCACGTGCTCGGTTGTAGTGCCGCGTTGCGGTGGTCCAACAAGTCGGACTCTACACTTCCCGATTACGACACGCCACTGCCTTTACTCCTCAGTTGGGCATCAGCTCTAATTAGTGGCCAAAGAAGGCGGACACTCTATGGCCCAACTGCGGCTCGTGCGCGGCTGTAGTGCCACGTTGCGGTGCCCGAAAATGGCAGACTCAACACTGCCCTTCTACGACAGGCCTGTGCCTTTACTCCTCACTTGAGCTTCCGCTCTAATCCGTGACGAAAGATGGCGGACACTCCTCGGCCCTACTGCGGCACGTGCTCGGCTGTAGTGCCGCGTTGCGATGACCAAAATTACAGGAAACTACACTGCCCTACTAATTCACTCCAGTGCCTTTACTCCTCAGTTCGGATTTCACTCTAATCAGTGGCCAAAGAAGGCAAACAGTCTATAGCCCTACAGCGGCACGTCTGCGGCTGTAGTGCCGCGTTGCGGTGGTCCTAAATGGCGGACACTGCACTGCCGTACTAGACCCTTCCAAAGACTTAAGTTCTCAGTTTTGCTTCCGCTTTAATCAGTGGCCAAAGATGGCGGACCCTCCATGGCCCAACTGCGGCACGTTCGCGGCCTTATTGCCGCGTTGCGGTAGCCCATAATATCGGACTCTACACTGCACTACTACGACACGTCAGCGCCTTAACTCCTTAGTTCGACTTCCGCTCCAATCAGTGGCCAAAGATGGCGGACACTCCATAGCCCTACTGCGTAATGTCCGCGACTGTAGAGCCTCGTTGCGGTGGCCCAAAATGTCGGACTCTACATTGCCCTATTACGACACGCCAGTGTCTTTACTCCTCAGTTGGGCTTCCACTCTAATCCGTGGCCAAAGATAGCAAGAACTCCCCGGCCCTAATGCGGCACTTGCACGGCTGTAGTGTCGCATTGCGGTGGCCCATAATGGCAGGAAACTACACTGCCCTACTACTACACGCAAGTGCCTTTACTCCTCAGTTCGGCTTCAGCTCTAATTAGTGACCAAAGAAGGCGGACACTCTATGGCCCTACTGCGGCACGTACGTGGCGGTAGTGTCGTGTTGCGGTAGCTAAAATGGAGGAAACAACACTGCCCTATTACGACACGCCAGTGTCTTTACTCCTCATTTCGGCTTCCGCTCTAATTAGTGGAAAAAGATGGCGGACACTCCATGGCCGTTCTGCGGCACGTGCGCGGCTGCAGTGCCGCGTTGCGGTGGTCCAACATGTCGGACTCTTCACTGCCCGACTACGACACGAAAATGCCTTTACTCCTCAGCTGGGCTTCAGGTCTAATTAGTGGCCGAAGAAGGCGGACACTCAATGGCCCAAATGCGGCTCGAGCGCGTCTGTAGTACCGCGTTGCGGTGCCCCAAAATGGCAGACTCTACACTGACTGACTACGACTCGCCAGTGCCTTTACTCCTCAGTTGGGCTTCCGCTCTAATATGTGGCCAAAGATGACGAACACTCCCCGGACCTACTGCGAAACGTGCACGGCTGTAGTGCTGCGTTGTGGTGGCCAAAATGGAGGAAACTACACTGCCCTACTACGACACGCCAGTGCCTTTACTCCTCAGTTGGGCATCAGCTCTAATTAGTGGCCAAAGAAGGCGGACACTCTATGGCCCAACTGCGGCTCGTGCGCGGCTGTAGTGCCACGTTGCGGTGCCCGAAAATGGCAGACTCAACACTGCCCTTCTACGACACGCCTGTGCCTTTACTCCTGACTTGAGCTTCCGCTCTAATCCGTGAAGAAAGATGGCGGACACTCTTCGGCCCTACTGCGGCACGTACGAGGCGGTAGTGCCGTGATGCGGTGGCTAAAATGGCAGACTCAACACTGCCCTTCTACGAAACGCGTGTGCCTTTACTCCTCAGTTCGGCTTCTGCTCTAATCAGTGGCCAAAGATGGCGAACACTCCATGGCGGCTCTGCGGCACGTGAACGGCTGTAGTGCCGCGTTGCGGTGCCCAGAAATGGCGGACTCTACACTGCCCTTCTACGACACGCCTGTGCCTTTACTCCTCAGTTGAGCTTCCACTCTAATCCATGGCCAAAGATGGCGGACACTCCACGGCCCTACTGTGGCACATGCGGGGCTGTAGTGCCCCGTCGTGGTGGCCAAAAATGGTGTACACTACACTGCCATACTAGACCCTACCAAAGACTTTAGTTCTCATTTGCGCTTCCGCTCTAATCAGTGGCAAAAGATGACGGACACTCCTTGGCCCTACTGCGGCACGTGGTCGGCTGTAGTGCCGCATTGCGGTGACCAAAATTGCAGGAAACTACACTGCCCTACTACTTCACACCAGTGCCTTTACTCCTCAGATCGGATTTCGCTCTAATCAGTGGCCAAAGAAGGCAGACAGTCTATAGCCCTACTGCGGCACGTCCGCGGCTGTAGTGCCCCGTTGCGGTGCCCCAAAATGGCGGACTCTTCCCTGCCCTACTACGACACGCCTGAGCCATTACGCCTCAGCTGAGCTTCCGCTCTAATCCGTGGCCAAACATGGCGGACACCCCACGGTCCTACTGCGGCACGTGCGTGGCTGTAGTGCCCCCTTGGGGTGGTCCAAAATGCCGGACACTGCACTGCCGTACTAGACCCTTCCAAAGACTTAAATTCTCAGTTTTGCTTCCGCTTTAATCAGTGGCCAAAGATGGCGGACACTCCATAGCTCTACTGCGTAATGTCCGCGACTGTAGAGCCTCGTTGCGGTGGCCCATAATATCGGACTCTACACTGCACTACTACGACACGTCAGCGCCTTTACTCCTTAGTTCGACTTCCGCTCCAATCAGTGGCCAAAGATGGCGGACACTCCATAGCCCTACTGCGTAATGTCCGCGACTGTAGAGCCTCGTTGCGGTGGCCCAAAATGTCGGACTCTACATTGCCCTATTACGACACGCCAGTGTCTTTACTCCTCAGTTGGGCTTCCGCTCTAATCCGTGGCCAAAGATAGCAAGAACTCCCCGGCCCTAATGCGGCACGTGCACGGCTGTAGTGTCGCATTGCGGTGGCCCATAATGGCAGGAAACTACACTGCCCTACTACTACACGCAAGTGCCTTTACTCCTCAGTTCGGCTTCAGCTCTAATTAGTGACCAAAGAAGGCGGACACTCTATGGCCCTACTGCGGCACGTACGTGGCGGTAGTGTCGTGTTGCGGTAGCTAAAATGGAGGAAACAACACTGCCCTATTACGACACGCCAGTGTCTTTACTCCTCATTTCGGCTTCCGCTCTAATTAGTGGAAAAAGATGGCGGACACTCCATGGCCGTTCTGCGGCACGTGCGCGGCTGTAGTGCCGCGTTGCGGTGGTCCAACATGTCGGACTCTTCACTGCCCGACTACGACACGAAAATGCCTTTACTCCTCAGCTGGGCTTCAGGTCTAATTAGTGGCCGAAGAAGGCGGACACTCAATGGCCCAAATGCGGCTCGAGCGCGTCTGTAGTACCGCGTTGCGGTGCCCCAAAATGGCAGACTCTACACTGACTGACTACGACTCGCCAGTGCCTTTACTCCTCAGTTGGGCTTCCGCTCTAATATGTGGCCAAAGATGGCGAACACTCCCCGGACCTACTGCGAAACGTGCACGGCTGTAGTGCTGCGTTGTGGTGGCCAAAATGGAGGAAACTACACTGCCCTACTACGACACGCCAGTGCCTTTACTCCTCAGTTGGGCATCAGCTCTAATTAGTGGCCAAAGAAGGCGGACACTCTATGGCCCAACTGCGGCTCGTGCGCGGCTGTAGTGCCACGTTGCGGTGCCCGAAAATGGCAGACTCAACACTGCCCTTCTACGACACGCCTGTGCCTTTACTCCTGACTTGAGCTTCCGCTCTAAGTAGTAATAGCCGATGTACGTGCTACGGAAGTGACGTCATCACTCAAAGTCAATCGGAGCTTATTTCTGCCCCAACCGGAAGTTGCTTATTTCTGCCAAACCGGATGTTGCTTATTTCTGCCAAACCGGATGTTGCTTATTTCTGCCCGTCTATTAACCGGAAGTTGCTTATTTCTGCCCGTGTGCTTATTTCTGCCCGTCTTAAATCGAAACTTCGTCTGCAGCGTCATGGGGAGCTTATTTCTTTTTTTCTTAAGCCTAAAATATTTTTAGTTTCGGTTTCTGTTTTTAATATAGTTTCGTTTTTTAAATATTATTTTCATTTATTACTTTTTTGAGGGTGGCAATACATAATAATTTTAATATTAGTTTCTTGCGGTGGCAACACTCATAAACTTTGTTATTTGGGGTGAAATATTGTATATTATGAAGTAATGACGTCATCTTTTGATTACTTAATACATAAATGATATCATGCTTTTACTCTAGTGGCGCCATCTATGTGGGGATGATGGAAATAAAATAACTTTAAATCTATTTTAATATTTAAATCTGTTTTATTATTATTTATTAAATATAATTAAGGCTGAGGATCGAACTCACGCCAATCAAAAAGTCTTCGTGGGTCAGTAGTTGGATATCATAACCACTGACCCTCGAATGCTTGGTTAGATATGTGTAAATAAGTTAAACTTTTGCATTCTGAGCACGTGTATAAATGAAAAGGATTTTATATCGATACCATCCTGCAGTTTCATCGATATATTTTCACTTGACAGTTATTAAGTAATTATTTCTGCCACTCGAAAGGATATTATAACTTTCTCTGGAAGGCAACGGTACTGATCATACACGTGTTAATTATTACATAATAAATAAATGATATCATGATTTTCACTCTAGTGGCGCCATCTATGAGGGAATGTTAGAAATAAAATAACTTTAAATCTATTTTATTATTTAATTTAAATATAATTATTACTGAGGATTGAACTCATCATGTGGTGATAAGAGATAACGATAAATAGAGGTGCCAAGAGGTTTATTAATACTATAAAATAGTATTCATCGAGTTTTTAAAAAATAATTAAGGAATATCTTTTTTTTAATCTTACGAATATATTTATCCTAAAATTTATAAATGACGAATGTTAATGAGAGAAGAAAATTTTGTGCAGTTTCATAATAAAAATGAAGGAATCCTTCATATAGAACGGTTTCAAATTATTTAATTATAATATTCGTATGTTAAGAGTATTATTTTATATTAAATATTTCTAACTTAACATAAATTGAATAAATAATTAAATTTATAAAAAATATTTTTCACAATTAGTTCTATTTTATAATATTTATATTTTATGTTTTTGAATTGTATTTAACAGTATGAAATATGCTTAAAATTAAGTATTACGAATGGATTTACATTTTGTCCAGAGTGTGTGGGGAGGGGGAGGAGTCGTACACTTGGAAGGGGGGTACAATTTTAAAAAATTAGAATGAAATGCAATTATTTCAAATGATTATTTAATTAATCTTATTTTAAATGAGTATTAAATTGACTTTATTTTTAATGATTATTTAATTGATCTTATTTATAATTATTGTTTAATTGATCTTATTTTTAATGATTGTTTAATTGATCTTATTTTAAATTATTATTAAATTGATCTTAATTTTGATGAGTATTTAATATTTTTTTTATTTATTATTTAATTGGAAAAATAACGAAGATGAATAAAATAACTCACGGGAGAAACGAAAAACAGCTCAGGTACAAGATAATACAAATTGAAGCATGTGCGATTTTCCCACGATACCACCTTTATATGGACCCCCCATAGGTTCCTATGAACAAGCGAAAACAAGATTTCTCTCTTGCAATCCCATGAGTCATCGAATATCAAGTTATTGTTGCGAATACTAGTTAAACTTCTTTTGGACTGTTCTGACGTCATAATGGAAAGTCAAGGAGTGCTTATTTCAGCCCGCCTGAAATCGAAACTTCGTCTGCAACGTCATGGGGAGCTTATTTCTTTTTTTTCTTAAGCCTAAAATATTTTTAATTTCGGTTTCTGTTTTTTAATATAGTTTCGTTTTTTAAATATTATTTTCATTTATTAGTTTTTTTGAGGGTGGCAACACTTATTATTTTTAATATTAGTTTTTAAGGATGGCAACACTTAGAAACTTTGTTATTTGGGGAGATATTGTATATTATGAAGTTATGACGTCATCTCTTATTACGTAATAAATAAATGATATCATACTTTTACTCTAGTGGCGTCATCTATGTGGGAATGTTAGAAATAAAATAACTTTAAATCTATTTTAATATTTAAATCTGTTTTATTATTATTTATTAAGTATAATTAATGCTGAGGATCGAACTCACGCCAATTAAAAAGCCTTCGTGGGTCAGTAGTTGGATATCATAACCACTGACCCACGAATGCTTGGTTAGATATGTGTTAATAAGTTAAACTTTTGTATTCTGAACGCGTGTATAAATGAAATGGATTTGATATCGATATCATTCTACAGTTTCATCGATATATTTTTCACTTAACCTTTGACAGTTATTAAATAATTATTTCTGCCCCTCTTAATGTTATTATAACTTTCTCTGGGTGGCAACGGTACTGACCATACACATGTTAAGATTTGACGTGTTTTGTGTGATAACACAACTACTGGTTACAGAGCGAGTCATTCTGATAACATATAACAAGCTAGATCTTGGGCTATGACGTATGTGTTGAATTCAGTTCCTTTCACTTGCGCTGGTAAATAGTTAAGCATGTGACAGTTTAACATATTTCTGATTGGCTGTTAGAGCTACATTTTCATGATTTGGCAACTAGAAGGATAGAGTGACTTAAATTCCCTAACCCCCTCTTATCTTAGTATTTCACTTGTTGTGTCTCGATTAAGTTTTTGAATGTTTTTCAATTCACCAGGTCGTTATGGACGGTTATTTAAAGAGAAAACATGCTGAAACTGAAGTAAGTACTATTGATTTCTTAGTATTTTACTATGCTTTTTAAATTTATTGTTAATAGAATTGTTTTATTTTAACTTCTAGCACTAATTCGTTTTTAGGCAGAGCATGTGACAAAACTTAGTTAACTTTAAAAATTTTATAACTACGTTATTTTTATTATATTGATGATAAATAGTATATTGATAATGTTAAATAGTATTATTCATAAAACTACTGAGATGCGTTAATCTGTATCTTTAATTAACCAAGAGAAAGTAAATTGTTTCGCACATTTTAATTAATTATTTTAATTTTATTAATAATAAAAATTACTCATCTTCTTAGTTACAAATTAGGAATAGTTATTATTTTTTTTCATTACGTAATCTAAATAAAGTTAATATTTGTTAAATTAACTTTCCATTTGCTAAAATTTATTAAGTACGTTTACTGTGAATATTAAAAGTATTAGAATTAAAGGTATATTAATTTTAAATCAATAAATATTAGTTTATACGATTTTATTTTTATCCCTATCGTTTGGATTTACGGCTATCAATGTTGTCATTTTTGAACCCAAAAGACAATGAAACTCCTAGATCTTGAGACAATACATGTCTTCGAAGTGGACTTTGTGAGTACCCATGTTATATGAGAAGGAAAACTACGAAAACCTCCTACTCTTAGTCCGACGACAAATAGTGGGATTGGTTTCGTTAAACAGTATCCTGTGAATGTACAGAGATTAGAGGAAAACTTAAGGTTTTAATAAAATAAATTTTAATAATTTAAAAAATACTATATGAATTCTAATGGTGTCATCTTAAAATGTTAGAAAGAGACTATATTCATAACTCTTAGTTTTAGTTATTTTTTAACATAAATACAGTTGATATAAATGACTATAATTATTATTTACCTATTCAATATTACCTATTATTAACCTATTCAATAAAAAAAAATACACCCTTTAATAATTAATACAAAAAAGTTTTCATTAAAACTAGAAAATTATTACAAAAATATTAAAAAAATTTTGAAAAACTAGAAATTTTTTACAAAAATAAAATTATTTTCTGAAATATTAGAAAATCTCCCTCAGTAATAAAAATATTTTCTAAAAAACTAGAGCATTTTGTAAAAAAGAACGAATAACGACATATTTATATTATCAATTAAATTTCCTTAAAATTTCAAATGAATTATTTTAAATCTAAGAAACATGTAATGGGAATTTTTGCCGCTTTAAATTCATTTATATTAAAAACATATTCGTTTTATTATAATTTAATATTATAATAATGCAAATAACTTACTTTATTTTCAAATTAGGAGTTAATTTAAAACTAACTATAGCCTTTCTATTTGAAAGTATATATTTAAATGATACTGATTATAGAACTTGAACATGTTATCTATTTCTCACAAAATTTTACAAAGATAATGTCTGTCCGGGACGTTTTGGGCTTATCCACGTTTTATCAATTAGTCATAATAACATAGTTCTTCATACTTGTTATAGAACGTGGGAATAAAATTATTTCTTAAAAAATTGTTAAGAAACATATGATGTATGCTCGCAGAAGTGATTGGGTGAAACTTTGAATAAAATGTTATTTATTTTATTAAAATATATTTTGTCTTTATAGATCATTTTCACATGTGAAAAAATTTATATTATCAAGAAAAAATTACACTCTTTAATAATTAATACAAAAAGTTTCAGAAAAATGTATAGAATTTTCTGAAAAACTAGGAGATTTTAGCAAAAACTTTCATATTTTTATAAAACTGACAAATTTTTAGCAAAAAAAGTAAAAATATTTTCTTCAAAGAGAATTTTTTTTTTTGTAAAAGCATAAATATTTTTTTTTAAAGATCGAAATTTTTTAACAAAAAGTTAAATTTTTTAACAAAAAGTTAAAATTTTTAACAAAAAGTTAAAATTTTTTCTTAAAAGATCGAAAATTTTTCTAAAAACATAAATATTTTCCTACAAGATAGAAAGTTTTTACAAAAAGATAAAATATTTTCTTAAAAGACAAACTTTTTTTGTAAAAACGTAAATATTTTCTTAAAAGATAGAAAATTTTGTGAAAAAGTTTGAATTATTTTTATAAAATTAACAAATTTTAACAAAAAGTTAAAAAAAATGTTTAAAAGATGGAAGATTTTTTGTAAAAAACATAAATATTTTCTTAAAAGACAAAAAATTCTGTTAAAAAGTTTTAAATACTTTTATAAAGCTAGCAAAAAGTAAAAATATTTTCTTAAAAGTGAACGTTTCATATTTGTTTTTGTAAAAAGGTTTATTTTAGACAGAACTCAGGAGGTAAAGACTTTTACTTTGCAAATAAATTCTTAATCGTAGTAATCAAAAGGAGTTATGAACATTATCATAAACATTTTAACTGTGTGTTGTTAATTATTTTTCTTGGTGACTCAAAATTTTCTTTTTTTTATTGTAGGAAGGAAACAGAAAAGGATTCTCAGCTTTAGTCATTGATTTTGAAGGTTTTCAACTTTCTTCAGGGACATATATTGTCAAAGAACTTGCTTTTCATGCTGTAAAAGGTAATCCCATTACCGGAGTGTGTACATTCCAACCACCGTTCCCGTTTGAAGAACTTCCAACACAACAGAAAATGCAATATTCTTGGATAGTCCGAAATATTCATCAAATAGATTGGAACCAAGGAGAATTACCCTACATTAAATTTCATACTATGTTGACTTTTTTGTGTGATATGTATTCACATATCTATGTGAAAGGACTCGAGAAACGGAAATTTTTAGAAATTCTAACCGGCAGAGTGTTTTACAGTTTAGAAGATTTTGGCTGTCCGAAAGTAGATGAACTGATACCAACTTTTTCATCGTGCACTATACATTCACCAGATTTTAAACATTGTGCTCTCGTTAAGGCGAAAGCATTTGGACGATTTCTACAAGACCTATAAATAGGACAAGCACTCGGAATTCAACATAAAGCTGTTCCTGGAAGTAATATAGTAAATCTTATGAATGACTTTTTTGCGAAATAGAAAATCAGCTCCAGTGGGGAGAAATGTATTTTTAAAACCATTAAACGATGTTCAATTACCAGCAAATTTAGATGTAAATAAAAAAATTGTATAGTAAAAATAAAATTTTTTAGAAAGCTGTAATGTATGCTCGCAGAAGTGGTGAGGTGAAACTTTGAATAAAAATGTTATTTATTTTATTAAAATATATTTTGTCTTTATTGAGTATTTTCACAGGTTGAAAAAGTTTATATTATCAAGAAAAATTTCACCCTTTAATAAATAATACAAAAAGTTTCAGAAAAATATCTAGAACTTTTTGAAAAACTAGGAAATTATTACAAAAACATAAATATTTTCTTAAAACACAGAAAAATTTTGTTAAAAAGTTTGAAACATTTTTATAAAACAAGCAAATTTTTAACAAAAAGTAAAAATATTTTCTTAAAAGAGAAATTGTTTTTATAAAAACATAATTACTTTCTTAAAAGATAGAAAATTTTTAACAAAAAGTTAAAATATTTTCTTAAAAGAGAATATTTTTTGTAAAAACATAAATATTTTCTTAAATGATAGAAAAATTTTGTTAAAAAATTTGAAATATTTTTGTAAAACTAGCAAATTTTTAACAAAAAGTAAAATATTTTCTTAAAAGAGAAATTGTTTTTATAAAAACATAATTACTTTCTTAAAAGATAGAAAATTTTTAACAAAAAGTTAAAATATTTTCTTAAAAGAGAAAATTTTTTGTAAAAACATAAATATTTTCTTAAAAGATAGAAAAATTTTGTTAAAAATTTGCTAGTTTTATAAAAATATTTCATATGCATTGCATTGATACAATACAAAACACTTACCACAGTTTGTCCACAGACTATATCGATATAGTAATATTAAAATAAACGAATATCTATGCAAATTTTATTTACTAGATAACTTAAGAAATGGCTCATTCCAAGTGAGATCGTTCAAACTAAAATAAAAAATATATATTTTTGCCGTCTTGTCCCAGATTTTCATGAAAATTTATTGTAGAAAGGTCTTAGACACGAAACGGCTAAAATAATTTTTTTTCAGAATTCTTGGACCAAAGCTATGTCAAGAGCACCATTTTGAAATATGATTCGATTTACGAAAATGGCGAAACTGAAGACGGTGGCTTATATGTTAAAAATGCCTATATCTTTTAATTATATAGCGTAAACTTCTTTATAGTACAAAATTATGAGAAGCCAAAATTATGAAAATTGGTTAATATAAATAAATATAAATATAATAAGAAAATTGGTTAATATAAATAAATATAAATATAATAAGAAAATTGGTTAATATAAATGGTTAATATATGCTTATATGTTAAAAATGCCTATATCTTTTAATTATATAGCGTAAACTTCTTTATAGTACAAAATTATGAGAAGCCAAAATTATGAAAATTGGTTAATATAAATAAATATAAATATAATAAGAAAATTGGTTAATATAAATGGTTAATATATGCTTATATGTTAAAAATGCCTATATCTTTTAATTATATAGCGTAAACTTCTTTATAGTACAAAATTATGAGAAGCCAAAATTATGAAAATTGGTTAATATAAATAAAAAAGATATAGGCATTTTTAACATATAAGCCACCGTCTTCAGTTTCGCCATTTTCGTAAATCGAATCATATTTCAAAATGGTGCTCTTGACATAGCTTTGGTCCAAGAATTCTGAAAAAAAATTATTTTAGCCGTTTCGTGTCTAAGACCTTTCTACAATAAATTTTCATGAAAATCTGGGACAAGACGGCAAAAATATATATTTTTTATTTTAGTTTGAACGATCTCACTTGGAATGAGCCATTTCTTAAGTTATCTAGTAAATAAAATTTGCATAGATATTAGTTTATTTTAATATTACTATATCGATATAGTCTGTGGACAAACTGTGGTAAGTGTTTTGTATTGTATCAATGCAATGCATATGAAATATTTTTATAAAACTAGCAAATTTTTAACAAAATTTTTCTATCTTTTAAGAAAATATTTATGTTTTTACAAAAAATTTTCTCTTTTAAGAAAATATTTTAACTTTTTGTTAAAAATTTTCTATCTTTTAAGAAAGTAATTATGTTTTTATAAAAACAATTTCTCTTTTAAGAAAATATTTTTACTTTTTGTTAAAAATTTGCTAGTTTTACAAAAATATTTCAAATTTTTTAACAAAATTTTTCTATCATTTAAGAAAATATTTATGTTTTTACAAAAAATATTCTCTTTTAAGAAAATATTTTAACTTTTTGTTAAAAATTTTCTATCTTTTAAGAAAGTAATTATGTTTTTATAAAAACAATTTCTCTTTTAAGAAAATATTTTTACTTTTTGTTAAAAATTTGCTTGTTTTATAAAAATGTTTCAAACTTTTTAACAAAATTTTTCTGTGTTTTAAGAAAATATTTATGTTTTTGTAATAATTTCCTAGTTTTTCAAAAAGTTCTAGATATTTTTCTGAAACTTTTTGTATTATTTATTAAAGGGTGAAATTTTTCTTGATAATATAAACTTTTTCAACTGTGAAAATACTCAATAAAGACAAAATATATTTTAATAAAATAAATAACATTTTTATTCAAAGTTTCACCTCACCACTTCTGCGAGCATACATTACAGCTTTCTAAAAAATTTTATTTTTACTATACAATTTTTTTATTTACATCTAAATTTGCTGGTAATTGAACATCGTTTAATGGTTTTAAAAATACATTTCTCCCCACTGGAGCTGATTTTCTATTTCGCAAAAAAGTCATTCATAAGATTTACTATATTACTTCCAGGAACAGCTTTATGTTGAATTCCGAGTGCTTGTCCTATTTATAGGTCTTGTAGAAATCGTCCAAATGCTTTCGCCTTAACGAGAGCACAATGTTTAAAATCTGGTGAATGTATAGTGCACGATGAAAAAGTTGGTATCAGTTCATCTACTTTCGGACAGCCAAAATCTTCTAAACTGTAAAACACTCTGCCGGTTAGAATTTCTAAAAATTTCCGTTTCTCGAGTCCTTTCACATAGATATGTGAATACATATCACACAAAAAAGTCAACATAGTATGAAATTTAATGTAGGGTAATTCTCCTTGGTTCCAATCTATTTGATGAATATTTCGGACTATCCAAGAATATTGCATTTTCTGTTGTGTTGGAAGTTCTTCAAACGGGAACGGTGGTTGGAATGTACACACTCCGGTAATGGGATTACCTTTTACAGCATGAAAAGCAAGTTCTTTGACAATATATGTCCCTGAAGAAAGTTGAAAACCTTCAAAATCAATGACTAAAGCTGAGAATCCTTTTCTGTTTCCTTCCTACAATAAAAAAAAGAAAATTTTGAGTCACCAAGAAAAATAATTAACAACACACAGTTAAAATGTTTATGATAATGTTCATAACTCCTTTTGATTACTACGATTAAGAATTTATTTGCAAAGTAAAAGTCTTTACCTCCTGAGTTCTGTCTAAAATAAACCTTTTTACAAAAACAAATATGAAACGTTCACTTTTAAGAAAATATTTTTACTTTTTGCTAGCTTTATAAAAGTATTTAAAACTTTTTAACAGAATTTTTTGTCTTTTAAGAAAATATTTATGTTTTTTACAAAAAATCTTCCATCTTTTAAACATTTTTTTTAACTTTTTGTTAAAATTTGTTAATTTTATAAAAATAATTCAAACTTTTTCACAAAATTTTCTATCTTTTAAGAAAATATTTACGTTTTTACAAAAAAAGTTTGTCTTTTAAGAAAATATTTTATCTTTTTGTAAAAACTTTCTATCTTGTAGGAAAATATTTATGTTTTTAGAAAAATTTTCGATCTTTTAAGAAAAAATTTTAACTTTTTGTTAAAAATTTTAACTTTTTGTTAAAAAATTTAACTTTTTGTTAAAAAATTTCGATCTTTAAAAAAAAATATTTATGCTTTTACAAAAAAAAAAATTCTCTTTGAAGAAAATATTTTTACTTTTTTTGCTAAAAATTTGTCAGTTTTATAAAAATATGAAAGTTTTTGCTAAAATCTCCTAGTTTTTCAGAAAATTCTATACATTTTTCTGAAACTTTTTGTATTAATTATTAAAGAGTGTAATTTTTTCTTGATAATATAAATTTTTTCACATGTGAAAATGATCTATAAAGACAAAATATATTTTAATAAAATAAATAACATTTTATTCAAAGTTTCACCCAATCACTTCTGCGAGCATACATCATATGTTTCTTAACAATTTTTTAAGAAATAATTTTATTCCCACGTTCTATAACAAGTATGAAGAACTATGTTATTATGACTAATTGATAAAACGTGGATAAGCCCAAAACGTCCCGGACAGACATTATCTTTGTAAAATTTTGTGAGAAATAGATAACATGTTCAAGTTCTATAATCAGTATCATTTAAATATATACTTTCAAATAGAAAGGCTATAGTTAGTTTTAAATTAACTCCTAATTTGAAAATAAAGTAAGTTATTTGCATTATTATAATATTAAATTATAATAAAACGAATATGTTTTTAATATAAATGAATTTAAAGCGGCAAAAATTCCCATTACATGTTTCTTAGATTTAAAATAATTCATTTGAAATTTTAAGGAAATTTAATTGATAATATAAATATGTCGTTATTCGTTCTTTTTTACAAAATGCTCTAGTTTTTTAGAAAATATTTTTATTACTGAGGGAGATTTTCTAATATTTCAGAAAATAATTTTATTTTTGTAAAAAATTTCTAGTTTTTCAAAATTTTTTTAATATTTTTGTAATAATTTTCTAGTTTTAATGAAAACTTTTTTGTATTAATTATTAAAGGGTGTATTTTTTTTTATTGAATAGGTTAATAATAGGTAATATTGAATAGGTAAATAATAATTATAGTCATTTATATCAACTGTATTTATGTTAAAAAATAACTAAAACTAAGAGTTATGAATATAGTCTCTTTCTAACATTTTAAGATGACACCATTAGAATTCATATAGTATTTTTTAAATTATTAAAATTTATTTTATTAAAACCTTAAGTTTTCCTCTAATCTCTGTACATTCACAGGATACTGTTTAACGAAACCAATCCCACTATTTGTCGTCGGACTAAGAGTAGGAGGTTTTCGTAGTTTTCCTTCTCATATAACATGGGTACTCACAAAGTCCACTTCGAAGACATGTATTGTCTCAAGATCTAGGAGTTTCATTGTCTTTTGGGTTCAAAAATGACAACATTGATAGCCGTAAATCCAAACGATAGGGATAAAAATAAAATCGTATAAACTAATATTTATTGATTTAAAATTAATATACCTTTAATTCTAATACTTTTAATATTCACAGTAAACGTACTTAATAAATTTTAGCAAATGGAAAGTTAATTTAACAAATATTAACTTTATTTAGATTACGTAATGAAAAAAAATAATAACTATTCCTAATTTGTAACTAAGAAGATGAGTAATTTTTATTATTAATAAAATTAAAATAATTAATTAAAATGTGCGAAACAATTTACTTTCTCTTGGTTAATTAAAGATACAGATTAACGCATCTCAGTAGTTTTATGAATAATACTATTTAACATTATCAATATACTATTTATCATCAATATAATAAAAATAACGTAGTTATAAAATTTTTAAAGTTAACTAAGTTTTGTCACATGCTCTGCCTAAAAACGAATTAGTGCTAGAAGTTAAAATAAAACAATTCTATTAACAATAAATTTAAAAAGCATAGTAAAATACTAAGAAATCAATAGTACTTACTTCAGTTTCAGCATGTTTTCTCTTTAAATAACCGTCCATAACGACCTGGTGAATTGAAAAACATTCAAAAACTTAATCGAGACACAACAAGTGAAATACTAAGATAAGAGGGGGTTAGGGAATTTAAGTCACTCTATCCTTCTAGTTGCCAAATCATGAAAATGTAGCTCTAACAGCCAATCAGAAATATGTTAAACTGTCACATGCTTAACTATTTACCAGCGCAAGTGAAAGGAACTGAATTCAACACATACGTCATAGCCCAAGATCTAGCTTGTTATATGTTATCAGAATGACTCGCTCTGTAACCAGTAGTTGTGTTATCACACAAAACACGTCAAATCTTAACATGTGTATGGTCAGTACCGTTGCCACCCAGAGAAAGTTATAATAACATTAAGAGGGGCAGAAATAATTATTTAATAACTGTCAAAGGTTAAGTGAAAAATATATCGATGAAACTGTAGAATGATATCGATATCAAATCCATTTCATTTATACACGCGTTCAGAATACAAAAGTTTAACTTATTAACACATATCTAACCAAGCATTCGTGGGTCAGTGGTTATGATATCCAACTACTGACCCACGAAGGCTTTTTAATTGGCGTGAGTTCGATCCTCAGCATTAATTATACTTAATAAATAATAATAAAACAGATTTAAATATTAAAATAGATTTAAAGTTATTTTATTTCTAACATTCCCACATAGATGACGCCACTAGAGTAAAAGTATGATATCATTTATTTATTACGTAATAAGAGATGACGTCATAACTTCATAATATACAATATCTCCCCAAATAACAAAGTTTCTAAGTGTTGCCATCCTTAAAAACTAATATTAAAAATAATAAGTGTTGCCACCCTCAAAAAAACTAATAAATGAAAATAATATTTAAAAAACGAAACTATATTAAAAAACAGAAACCGAAATTAAAAATATTTTAGGCTTAAGAAAAAAAAGAAATAAGCTCCCCATGACGTTGCAGACGAAGTTTCGATTTCAGGCGGGCTGAAATAAGCACTCCTTGACTTTCCATTATGACGTCAGAACAGTCCAAAAGAAGTTTAACTAGTATTCGCAACAATAACTTGATATTCGATGACTCATGGGATTGCAAGAGAGAAATCTTGTTTTCGCTTGTTCATAGGAACCTATGGGGGGTCCATATAAAGGTGGTATCGTGGGAAAATCGCACATGCTTCAATTTGTATTATCTTGTACCTGAGCTGTTTTTCGTTTCTCCCGTGAGTTATTTTATTCATCTTCGTTATTTTTCCAATTAAATAATAAATAAAAAAAATATTAAATACTCATCAAAATTAAGATCAATTTAATAATAATTTAAAATAAGATCAATTAAACAATCATTAAAAATAAGATCAATTAAACAATAATTATAAATAAGATCAATTAAATAATCATTAAAAATAAAGTCAATTTAATACTCATTTAAAATAAGATTAATTAAATAATCATTTGAAATAATTGCATTTCATTCTAATTTTTTAAAATTGTACCCCCCTTCCAAGTGTACGACTCCTCCCCCTCCCCACACACTCTGGACAAAATGTAAATCCATTCGTAATACTTAATTTTAAGCATATTTCATACTGTTAAATACAATTCAAAAACATAAAATATAAATATTATAAAATAGAACTAATTGTGAAAAATATTTTTTATAAATTTAATTATTTATTCAATTTATGTTAAGTTAGAAATATTTAATATAAAATAATACTCTTAACATACGAATATTATAATTAAATAATTTGAAACCGTTCTATATGAAGGATTCCTTCATTTTTATTATGAAACTGCACAAAATTTTCTTCTCTCATTAACATTCGTCATTTATAAATTTTAGGATAAATATATTCGTAAGATTAAAAAAAAGATATTCCTTAATTATTTTTTAAAAACTCGATGAATACTATTTTATAGTATTAATAAACCTCTTGGCACCTCTATTTATCGTTATCTCTTATCACCACATGATGAGTTCAATCCTCAGTAATAATTATATTTAAATTAAATAATAAAATAGATTTAAAGTTATTTTATTTCTAACATTCCCTCATAGATGGCGCCACTAGAGTGAAAATCATGATATCATTTATTTATTATGTAATAATTAACACGTGTATGATCAGTACCGTTGCCTTCCAGAGAAAGTTATAATATCCTTTCGAGTGGCAGAAATAATTACTTAATAACTGTCAAGTGAAAATATATCGATGAAACTGCAGGATGGTATCGATATAAAATCCTTTTCATTTATACACGTGCTCAGAATGCAAAAGTTTAACTTATTTACACATATCTAACCAAGCATTCGAGGGTCAGTGGTTATGATATCCAACTACTGACCCACGAAGACTTTTTGATTGGCGTGAGTTCGATCCTCAGCCTTAATTATATTTAATAAATAATAATAAAACAGATTTAAATATTAAAATAGATTTAAAGTTATTTTATTTCCATCATCCCCACATAGATGGCGCCACTAGAGTAAAAGCATGATATCATTTATGTATTAAGTAATCAAAAGATGACGTCATTACTTCATAATATACAATATTTCACCCCAAATAACAAAGTTTATGAGTGTTGCCACCGCAAGAAACTAATATTAAAATTATTATGTATTGCCACCCTCAAAAAAGTAATAAATGAAAATAATATTTAAAAAACGAAACTATATTAAAAACAGAAACCGAAACTAAAAATATTTTAGGCTTAAGAAAAAAAGAAATAAGCTCCCCATGACGCTGCAGACGAAGTTTCGATTTAAGACGGGCAGAAATAAGCACACGGGCAGAAATAAGCAACTTCCGGTTAATAGACGGGCAGAAATAAGCAACATCCGGTTTGGCAGAAATAAGCAACATCCGGTTTGGCAGAAAT
Organism: Parasteatoda tepidariorum; assembly: GCF_982258835.1. Lineage (NCBI taxonomy): Eukaryota > Metazoa > Arthropoda > Arachnida > Araneae > Theridiidae > Parasteatoda > Parasteatoda tepidariorum. The sequence continues at coordinate 107,725,100 of NC_141756.1, forward strand.
AAGCAACTTCCGGTTGGGGCAGAAATAAGCTCCGATTGACTTTGAGTGATGACGTCACTTCCGTAGCACGTACATCGGCTATTACTACTGCTCTAATCCGTGAAGAAAGATGGCGGACACTCTTCGGCCCTACTGCGGCACGTACGAGGCGGTAGTGCCGTGATGCGGTGGCTAAAATGGCAGACTCAACACTGCCCTTCTACGACACGCGTGTGCCTTTACTCCTCAGTTCGGATTCTGCTCTAATCAGTGGCCAAAGATGGCAAACACTCCATGGCGGCTCTGCGGCACGTGAACGGCTGTAGTGCCGCGTTGCGGAGCCCAGAAATGGCGGACTCTACACTGCCCTTCTACGACACGCCTGTGCCTTTACTCCTCAGTTGAGCTTCCACTCTAATCCGTGGACAAAGATGGCGGACACTCCACGGCCCTACTGTGGCACATGCGGGGCTGTAGTGCCCCGTCGTGGTGGCCAAAAATGGTGTACACTACACTGCCATACTAGACCCTACCAAAGACTTTAGTTCTCATTTGCGCTTCCGCTCTAATCAGTGGCAAAAGATGACGGACACTCCTTGGCCCTACTGCGGCACGTGGTCGGCTGTAGTGCCGCATTGCGGTGACCAAAATTGCAGGAAACTACACTGCCCGACTACTTCACACCAGTGCCTTTACTCCTCAGATCGGATTTCGCTCTAATCAGTGGCCAAAGAAGGCAGACAGTCTATAGCCCTACTGCGGCACGTCCGCGGCTGTAGTGCCCCGTTGCGGTGCCCCAAAATGGCGGACTCTTCCCTGCCCTACTACAACACGCCTGAGCCTTTACGCCTCAGCTGAGCTTCCGCTCTAATCCGTGGCCAAACATGGCGGACACCCCACGGTCCTACTGCGGCACGTGCGTGGCTGTAGTGCCCCCTTGGGGTGGTCCAAAATGCCGGAAACTGCACTGCCGTACTAGACCCTTCCAAAGACTTAAGTTCTCAGTTTTGCTTCCGCTTTAATCAGTGGCCAAAGATGGCCGACCCTCCATGGCTCTACTGCGGCATGTTCGCGGCTTTCTTGCCGCGTTGCGGTAGTTCATAATATCAGACTCTACACTGCCCTACTACGACACGTCAGCGCCTTTACTTCTTAGTTCGACTTCCGCTCCAATAAGTGGCCAAAGATGGCGGGCACTCCATAGTCCTACTGCGTAATTTCCGCGACAGCAGAGCCTCGTTGCGTTGGCCCAAAATGTCAGACTCTACATTGCCCTTCAACGACACGCCAGTGTCTTTACTCCTCAGTTGGGCTTCCGCTCTAATCCGTGGCCAAAGATAGCAAGCACTCCCCGACCCTAATGCGGCACATGCACGGCTGTAGTGTCGCGTTGCGGTGGCCCATAATTTCAGGAAACTACACTACCCTTCTACGACACGCCTGTGCCTTTACGCCTCAGTTGAGCTACCGCTCTAATCCGTGGCAAAAGATGGCGGACACTCCTCGGCCCTACTGCGGCACGTACGTGGCGGTAATGCCGTGATGCGGTGGCTAAAATGGAGGAAACTACACTGCCCTACTACGACACGACAGTGCCTTTACTCCTCAGTTCGGCTTCCACTCTATTTAGTGGAAAAAGATGGCGGACACTCCATGGCTGTTCTGCGGCACGTGCGCGGCTGTAGTGCCGCGTTGCGGTGGTCCAACATGTCGGACTCTACACTGCCCGACTACGACACGCCAAAGCCTTTACTCCTCATCTGGGCTTCAGCTCTAATTAGTGGCCAAAGAAGGTGGACAGAGAAAGTGGCCAAAGAAGTATGGCCCAACTGCGGCTCGTGAGGGGCTGTAGTGCCGCGTTGCGTTGCCACAAAATGGCGAACTCTACACTGCCCTACTAGACCCTACCATAGACTTATGTTCTCAGCTGGGCTACCGCTCTAATCCGTGGCCAAAGAAGGCGAAAACTCCCCTGCCCTGATGCGGCACGTGCACGGCAGTAGTGTCGCGTTGCGGTGGCCCAGAATGGTAGGAATCTTCACTGTCTTACTACTACACGCCAGTGCCTTTACTCCTCAGCTGGGCTACCGCTCTAATCCGTGGCCAAAGAAGGCGAAAACTCCCCGGACCTACTGTGGCACGTGCACGGTTGTAGTGCTGCGTTGTGGTGGCCAAAATGGAGGAAACTACACTGCCCTACTACGACACGCTAGTGCCTTTTCTCCTCAGTTCAAATTCCGCTCTAATTAGTGGAGAAAGATGGCGGACACTCCATGGCCGTTCTGCGGCTCGTGCGGGGCTGTAGTGCCGCGTTGCGGTGCCCCAAAATGGCGGACTCTACACTGCCCTTCTACGACACGCCTGTGCCTTTACTCCTCAGTTGAGCTACCGCTCTAATCCGTGGCCAAAGATGGCAGACACTCCTCGGCCTACTGCGGCACGTACGTGGCGGTAGTGCCGTGTTGCGGTTTCTAAAATGGAGGAAACTACACTGCCCTACTACGACACGACAGTGCCTTTACTCCTCAGTTCGGCTTCCACTCTAATTAGTGGCCAAAGAAGGTGGACACTGTATGGCCCAACTGCTGCTCGTGCGCGGCTGTAGTGCCGCGTTGCGGAAGTCCAACATGTCGGACTCTACACTGCACGACTACGACACGCCAGTGCCTTTACTCCTCAGCTGGGCATCAGCTCTAATTAGTGGCTAAAGAACCCGGACACTCTATGACCCAACTGCTGCTCGTGCGCGGCTGTAGTGCCGCGTTGCGATGCCCCAAAATGGCAGACTCTTCACTTCCCTTCTACGACACGCCTGTGCCTTTTCTCCTCAGTTGAGCTACCGCTCTAATCCGTGGCCAAAGATGGCGGACACTCCTCTGCCCAACTGCGGCACGTACGTGGCGGTAGTGCCGTGTTGCGGTGGCCCAAAATGGCAGGAAACTGCACTGCCCTACTACTGCACGCCAGTGCCTTTACTCCTCAGATCGGAATCCGCTCTAATCAGTGGCCAAAGATGGCGGACACTCCATAGCCCAACTGCGGCACTTCCGCGGCTGTAGTGCCGCATTGCGGTTCCCCCAAATGTCAGATTCTTCACTGCTTAACTACGACACACACGAGAGTGCCTTTACTCCTTAGTTCGGCTTCAGCTTTAATCAGTGGCAAAAGATGGCAGTCCCTCCATGGCCCTACCGCGGCACGTGCGCGGCTTTATTGCCGCGTTTTGGTAGCCCATAATATCGGCCTCTACACTGCCCTTCTATGACATGCCTGTGCCTTTACCTCAGTTGGGCTTCCGCTCTAATCCGTTGCCAAAGATAGCAAGCACTCCCCGGCCCTAATACGGCACGTGCACGGCTGTAGTGCCGCTTAACGGTGGCCCACCATGTCGGACTCTACACTGACCGACTACGACACGCCTGTGCCTTTACTCCTCAGTTGAGCTTCCGCTCTAATCCGTGGCCAAAGATAGCGGACACTCCTCGGCCCTACTGCGGCACGTACGTGGCGATAGTGCTGTGTTGCGGTGGCTAAAATGGAGGAAACTACACTGCCCTACTACGACACGACAGTGCCTTTACTAATCAGTTCGGCTTCCACTCTAATTAGTGGAAAAAGATGGCGGACACTCCATGGCCGTTCTGCGGCACGTGCGCGGCTGTCGTGCCGCGTTGCGGTGGTCCAACATGTCGGACTCTACACTGCCCGACTACGACACGCCAAAGCCTTTACTCCTCAGCTGGGCTTCAGCTCTAATTAGTGGCCAAAGAAGGTGGACACTCTTTGGCCCTATTGTGGCTCGTGCGGGGCTGTAGTGCCGCGTTGCGGTGCCCCAAAATGGCGGACTCTACACTGCCCTTCTACGACACGCCTGTGCCTTTACTCCTTAGTTGAGCTACCGCTCTAATCCATGGCCAAAGATGGCGGACACTCCTCGGCCCTACTGCGGCACGTACGTGGCGGTAGTGCCGTGTTGCGGTGGCTAAAATGGAGGAAACTACACTGCCCTACTACGACACGAGAGTGCCTTTACTCCTCAGTTCGGCTTCCACTCTAATTAGTGGAAAAAGATGGCGGACACTCCATGGCTGTTCTGCGGCACGTGCGCGGCTGTAGTGCCGCGTTGCGGTGGTCTAACATGTCGGAATCTACACTGCCCGACTACGACACGCCAAAACCTTTACTCCTCATCTGGGCTTCAGCTCTAATTAGTGGCCAAAGAAGGTGGACACTGTATGGCCCAACTGCTGCTCGTGCGCGGCTGTAGTGCCGCGTTGCGGTGCCCCAAAATGGCAGACTCTTCACTACCCTTCTACGACACGCCTGTGCCTTTACTCCTCAGCTGAACTTCCGCTCTAATCCGTTGCCAAAGATGGCGGACACTCCACGGTCCTACTGCGGAACGTGCGCGGCTGTTGTGCCGCCTTGCGGTGGTCAAACATGTCGGACTCCACACTGTCCTACTACGACACGCCAATGCCTTTACTCCTCAGCTGGGCTTCAGCTCTAATTAGTGGCCAAAGAAGGTGGACATTCTATGGCCCAACTGTGGCTCGTGAGGGGCTGTAGTGCCGCGTTGCGTTGCCACAAAATGGCGAACTCTACACTGCCCTACTAGACCCTACCATAGACTTATGTTCTCAGCTGGGCTACCGCTCTAATCCGTGGTCAAAGAAGGCGAACACTCCCCGGCCCTAATGCGGCACGTGCACGGCAATAGTGTCGCGTTGCGGTGGCCCAGAATGGTAGAAATCTTCACTGTCTTACTACTACACGCTAGTGCCTTTACTCCTCAGTTGGGCTTCCCCTCTAATCCGTGGCCAAAGATGGCGAAAACTCCCCGGACCTACTGTGGCACGTGCACGGTTGTAGTGCTGCGTTGTGGTGGCCAAAATGGAGGAAACTACACTGCCCTACTACGACACGCTAGTGCCTTTTCTCCTCAGTTCGGCTTCCGCTCTAATTAGTGGAGAAAGATGGCGGACACTCCATGGCCGTTCTGCGGCTCGTGCGGGGCTGTAGTGCCGCGTTGCGGTGCCCCAAAATGGCGGACTCTACACTGCCCTTCTACGACACGCCTGTGCCTTTACTCCTCAGTTGAGCTACCGCTCTAATCCGTGGCCAAAGATTGCAGACACTCCTCGGCCTACTGCGGCACGTACGTGGCGGTAGTGCCGTGTTGCGGTGGCTAAAATGGAGGAAACTACACTGCCCTACTACGACACGACAGTGCCTTTACTCCTCAGTTCGGCTTCCACTCTAATTAGTGGAAAAAGATGGCGGACACTCCATGGCTGTTCTGCGGCACGTGCGCGGCTGTAGTGCCGCGTTGCGGTGGTCCAACATGTCGGACTCTTCACTGCCCGACTACGACACGCCATAACCTTTACTCCTCATCTGGGCTTCAGGTCTAATTAGTGGCCGAAGAAGGCGGACACTCAATGGCCCAAATGCGGCTCGAGCGCGTCTGTAGTACCGCGTTGCGGTGCCCCAAAATGGCAGACTCTACACTGACTGACTACGACTCGCCAGTGCCTTTACTCCTCAGTTGGGCTTCCGCTCTAATATGTGGCCAAAGATGGCGAACACTCCCCGGACCTACTGCGAAACGTGCACGGCTGTAGTGCTGCGTTGTGGTGGCCAAAATGGAGGAAACTACACTGCCCTACTACGACACGCCAGTGCCTTTACTCCTCAGTTGGGCATCAGCTCTAATTAGTGGCCAAAGAAGGCGGACACTCTATGGCCCAACTGCGGCTCGTGCGCGGCTGTAGTGCCACGTTGCGGTGCCCGAAAATGGCAGACTCAACACTGCCCTTCTACGACACGCCTGTGCCTTTACTCCTCAGTTCGGCTTCCACTCTAATTAGTGGAAAAAGATGGCGGACACTCCATGGCTGTTCTGCGGCACGTGCGCGGCTGTAGTGCCGTGTTGCGGTGGCTAAAATGGAGGAAACTACACTGCCCTACTACGACACGACAGTGCCTTTACTCCTCAGTTCGGCTTCCACTCTAATTAGTGGAAAAAGATGGCGGACACTCCATGGCTGTTCTGCGGCACGTGCGCGGCTGTAGTGCTGCGTTGCGGTGGTCCAACATGTCGGACTCTACACTGCCCGACTACGACACGCCAAAGCCTTTACTCCTCATCTAAGCTTCAGCTCTAATTAGTGGCCAAAGAAGGTGGACACTATGGCCCAATTGCGACTCGTGCGGGGCTGTAGTGCCGCGTTGCGATGCCCCAAAATGGCACACTCTACACTGCCCTTCTACGAATCGCCTGTGCCTTTACTCCTCAGTAGAGCTTCCGCTCTAATCCGTGGAAAAAGAAGGCAGACAGTCTATAGCCCAACTGCGGCACATCTGCGGCTGTAGAGCCGCGTTGCGGTGTCCCAAAAGGGCGGACTCTTACCTGCCCTACTAAGACACGCCTGAGCCTTTACTCCTCAGTTGAGCTTCCGCTCTAATCCGTGGCCAAAGATGACGGACCCTCCATGGCCCTACTGCGGCACGTGCGCGGCTTTATTGCCGCATTGCGGTATTCCATAATATCAGACTCTACATTGCCCTACAACGACACGTCAGCGCCTTTACTCCTTAGTTCGACTTCCTCTCCAATCAGTGGCCAAAGATGGCGGACACTCCATAGCCCTACTGCGGCACTTCCGCGACTGTAGTGCCGCATTGCGGTTCCCCCAAATGTCAGATTCTTCACTGCTTAACTACGACACACACGAGAGTGCCTTTACTCCTTAGTTCGGCTTCAGCTTTAATCAGTGGCCAAAGATGGCAGTCCCTCCATGGCCCTACTGCGGCACGTGCGCGGCTTTATTGCCGCGTTTTGGTAGCCCATAATATCGGACTCTACACTGCCCTTCTATGACACGCCTGTGCCTTTACCTCAGTTGGGCTTCCGCTCTAATCCGTTGCCAAAGATAGCAAGCACTCCCCGGCCCTAATACGGCACGTGCACGGCTGTAGTGCCGCTTAACGGTGGCCCACCATGTCGGACTCTACACTGACCGACTACGACACGCCTGTGCCTTTACTCCTCAGTTGAGCTTCCGCTCTAATCCGTGGCCAAAGATAGCGGACACTCCTCGGCCCTACTGCGGCACGTACGTGGCGGTAGTGCCGTGTTGCGGTGGCTAAAATGGAGGAAACTACACTGCCCTACTACGACACGACAGTGCCTTTACTCCTCAGTTCGGCTTCCACTCTAATTAGTGGAAAAAGATGGCGGACACTCCATGGCTGTTCTGCGGCACGTGCGCGGCTGTAGTGCCACGTTGCGGTGGTCCAACATGTCGGACTCTACACTGCCCGTCTACGACACGCCAAAGCCTTTACTCCTCATCTGGGCTTCAGCTCTAATTAGTGGCCAAAGAAGGTTGACACTCTATGGCCCAACTGCTGCTCGTGCGCGGCTGTAGTGCCGCGTTGCGGATGTCCAACATGTCGGACTCTACACTGCACGACTACGACACGCCAGTGCCTTTACTCCTCAGCTGGGCATCAGCTCTAATTAGTGGCTAAAGAACCCGGACACTCTATGACCCAACTGCTGCTCGTGCGCGGCTGTAGTGCCGCGTTGCGGTGCCCCAAAATGGCAGACTCTTCACTACCCTTCTACGACACGCCTGTGCCTTTTCTCCTCAGTTGAGCTACCGCTCTAATCCGTGGCCAAAGATGGCGGACACTCCTCGGCCCAACTGCGGCACGTACGTGGCGGTAGTGCCGTGTTGCGGTGGCTAAAATGGAGGAAACTACACTGCCCTACTACGACACGCCAAAGCCTTTACTCCTCAGCTGGGCTTCAGCTCTAATTAGTGGCCAAAGAAGGTGGACACTCTATGGCCCAATTGCGGCTCGTGCGGCGCTGTAGTGCCGCGTTGCGGTGCCCCAAAGTGGCGGACTCTACACTGCCCTTCTACGACACGCCTGTGCCTTTACTCCTCAGTAGAGCTTCCGCTCTAATCCGTGGCCAAAGATGGCGAACACTCCCCGGACCTACTGTGGCACGTGCACGGTTGTAGTGCTGCGTTGTGGTGGCCAAAATGGAGGAAACTACACTGCCCTGCTACGACACGCTAGTGCCTTTTCTCCTAAGTTCGGCTTCCGCTCTAATTAGTGGAGAAAGATGGCGGACACTCCATGGCCGTTCGGCGGCACGTGCGCGGCCGTAGTGCCGCGTTGCGGTGGTCTAACATGTCGGACTCCACACTGCCCTTCTACGACACGCCTGTGCCTTTACTCCTCAGTAGAGCTTCCGCTCTAATCCGTAACCAAAAATGGCGGACCCTCCATGGCCCTACTGCGGCACGTGCGCGGCTTTATTGCCGCATTGCGGTAGCCCATAATATCAGACTCTACTTTGCCCTACAACGACACGTCAGCGCCTTTACTCCTTAGTTCGACTTCCGCTCCAATCAGTGGCCAAAGATGGCGGACACTCCATAGCCCTACTGCGGCATTTCCGCGACAGTAGAGCCTCGTTGCGGTGGCCCAAAATGGCAGGAAACTGCACTGCCCTACTACTGCACGCCAGTGCCTTTACTCCTCAGATCGGAATCCGCTCTAATCAGTGGCCAAAGATGGCGGACACTCTATAGCCCAACTGCGGCACTTCCGCGGCTGTTGTGCCGCATTGCGGTTCCCCCAAATGTCAGACTCTTCACTGCTTAACTACGACACACACGAGAGTACCTTTACTCCTTAGTTGGCTTCAGCTCTAATTAGTGACCAAAGAAGGCGGACACTCTATGGCCCAACTGCGGCACTTCCGTGGCTGTAGTGCCAAATTGCGGTTGCCCAAAATGTCGGACTCTTCACTATCCTACTACGACACGCCAGTGCCTTTACTCCTCAGTTCGGCTTCCACTCTAATTAGTGGAAAAAGATGGCGGACACTCCATGGCTGTTCTGCGGCACGTGCGCGGCTGTAGTGCCGTGTTGCGGTGGCTAAAATGGAGGAAACTACACTGCCCTACTACGACACGACAGTGCCTTTTCTCCTCAGTTCGGCTTCCACTCTAATTAGTGGAAAAAGATGGCGAACACTCCATGGCTGTTCTGCGGCACGTGCGCGGCTGTAGTGCCGCGTTGCGGTGGTCCAACATGTCGGACTCTACACTGCCCGACTACGACACGCCAAAGCCTTTACTCCTCATCTAAGCTTCAGCTCTAATTAGTGGCCAAAGAAGGTGGACACTCTATGGCCCAATTGCGGCTCGTGCGGGGCTGTAGTGCCGCGTTGCGGTACCCCAAAATGGCGGACTCTACACTGCCCTTCTACGACACGCCTGTGCCTTTACTCCTCAGTTGAGCTTCCACTCTAATCCGTGACCAAAATGGCGGACACTTCACGGCCCTTCTGTGGCACGTGCGTGGCTGTGGTGCCGCGTCGTGGTGGCCAAAAATGCCGAACACTACTCTGCCATACTAGACCCTACCATAGATTTTAGTTCTCAGTTGCGCTTCCGCTTTAATCAGTGGCCAAAGATGGCGGACACTCCTTGGCCCTATTGCGGCACGTGCTCGGCTGTAGTACCGCGATGCGGTGAATTGAATTGAATTGAATGTAGGGTTTAGTGGCGCAAGGTCCAGATGAGGACATGCTGCGCCAAACAATACGGTGAAACCATTTAAAAACCTAAGTGCATACAAAATTTAATTCTAACACAATTATAATTGATAAAATAGTACTAGTGGGTGATTAAGACAAGATAATCTAATCAAAATCAGATAAAAGGTATGAATACAGTATAAAACGCACGAAGTGGGTAAAATGTACAAAGGTGGTAAGATATTTACAAGAGTGTATAAAACAGTAGATGTGTTAAGACTTTTATATGCTGTTAAAAATGCCAACGACACGTAAAAATGCAAAAATGTTAGGATGGTGAATGTCATCCAACAAATCTTGAATGCACAAAATGGAACTACCAAATAACTTTAAACGATGTTGATTAAAACATGGACACGTTATTAAAATATGATGAATTGTGAGAGGAACGTTACAGGTACTGCATTCAGGGGGAGGTTCTCCGAACAGCAAATGAAGATGCGTTAACCGGGTGTGACCGATTCGCAGTCGAGTGAGTTTAACGTCTGAACTACGCAGATGCAGAACAGGCAAATGGTCCAAATTGGTTTTAACACTATGTAGCTTATTGAGAGTTTGGAGATCCCACCTTTGCTGCCATAAAGATGTTATAAATTTTCGAACATGCAGTTTAACATCCGTAAAAGGCACAGATAATGGAAAGATATCAGTGGCAGAACCTGCACAAGAATCGGCCAGGTCGTTTCCAGGTATGCCAACGTGACTCGGCACCCAACAAAACATTACATGAAACCCATTTCTGTGGAGACTACATAGCAAATGAATAATAAGATCTAAAATTGGATGATTTTCACTGCGAATGTTATCCAACTGGCGCAAAACGCTCATACTATCGGAGTAAATACAATACCTCCGTGTAGACCTCGTGGAAATCAGTCTCAGTGCCAAAAGGATAGCAAAAGCTTCAGCTGTGAAGACTGAGCAAATAGCTGGGATTTTATAGCTATAGGTTTCATCAGCAATGACGACACCACAGCCAACGTATCCAGCAGATTTTGATCCGTCTGTAAAAATTGGTATGTATTCAGAATATTCGTTACGATGTTCAATGAAGAGTTGTTGGAAAATGCAGGGTGCAACATTGGTTTTATTGTACGACATAAATGGAGCAATAAATTGATATGGTGAGATGACCCATGGCGGTATACCGCGATGCGGTGACCAAAATGGCAGGAAACTACACTGCCCTACTACTTCACACCAGTGCCTTTACTCCTCAGTTCGGATTTCGCTCTAATCAATTACCACAGAAGGCGGACAGTCTATTGCCCCACTGCGTCACGTCCGCGGCTGTAGTGCCGCGTTGCGGTGCCCAAAAATGGCGGACTCTTCACTGCCCCACTACGACACGCCTGAGCCTTTACTCCTCAGTTGAGCTTCCGCTCTAATCCGTGGCCAAAGATGGCGGACCCTCCATGGCCCTACTGCGGCACGTGCGCGGCTGTAGTGCCGCGTTGCGGTAGCCCATAATATCAGACTCTACATTGCCCTACAACGACACGTCAGCGCCTTTACTCCTTAGTTCGACTTCCTCTCCAATCAGTGGCCAAAGATGGCGGACACTCCATAGCCCAACTGCGGCACTTCCGCGGCTGTAGTGCCGCATTGCGGTTTCCCCAAATGTCAGATTCTTCACTGCTTAACTACGACACACACGAGAGTGCCTTTACTCCTTAGTTCGGCTTCAGCTTTAATCAGTGGCCAAAGATGGCAGTCCCTCCATGGCCCTACTGCGGCACGTGCGCGGCTTTATTGCCGCGTTTTGGTATCCCATAATATCGGACTCTACACTGCCCTTCTATGACACGCCTGTGCCGTTACCTCAGTTGGGCTTCCGCTCTAATCCGTTGCCAAAGATAGCAAGCACTCCCCGGCCCTAATACGGCACGTGCACGGCTGTAGTGCCGCTTAACGGTGGCCCACCATGTCGGACTCTACACTGACCGACTACGACACTCCAGTGCCTTTACTCCTCAGTTGGGCTTCCGCTCTAATCCGTGGCCAAAGATGGCGAACACTCCCCGGACCTACTGCGAAACGTGCACGGCTGTAGTGCTGCGTTGCGGTGGTCCAACATGTCGGACTCTACACTGCCCTACTACGACACGCCAATGCCATTACTCCTCAGCAGGGCATCAGCTCTAATTAGTGGCCAAAGAAGGTGGACACTGTATGGCCCAAATGCTGCTCGTGCGCGGCTGTAGTGCCGCGTTGTGGTGGTCCAACATGTCGGACTCTACACTGCCCGACTACGACACGCCATTGCCTTTACTCCTCAGCTGGGCTTCAGCTCTAATTAGTGGCCAAAGAAGACGGACACTCTATGACCCAACTGCTGCTCGTGCGCGGCTGTAGTGCCGCGTCACGGTGCCCCAAAATGGCAGACTCTTCACTGCCCTTCTACGACACGCCTGTGCCTTTACTCCTCAGTTGAGCTTCCGCTCTAATCCGTGGCCAAAGATGGCGGACACTCCACGGCCCTACTGCGGCACGTACGTGGCGGTAGTGCCGTGTTGCGGTGGCTAAAATGGAGGAAACTACACTGCCCTACTACGACACGACAGTGCCTTTACTCCTCAGTTCGGCTTCCAATCTAATTAGTGGAAAAAGATGGCGGACACTCCATGGCCGTTCTGCGGCACGTGCACGGCTGTAGTGCCGCGTTGCGGTGGTCCAACATGTCGGACTCTACACTGCCCGACTACGACACGCCAAAGCCTTTACTCCTCAGCTGGGCTTCAGCTCTAATTAGTGGCCAAAGAAGGTGGACACTTTATGGCCCTAACGCGGCACGTGCACGGTTGTAGTGTCGCGTTGCGGTGGCCAAAATGGAGGAAACTACACTGCCCTACTACGACACGCCAGTGCCTTTACTCCTCAGTTCGGATTTCGCTCTAATCAGTGGCCGCCGAAGAAGGCAGACAGTCTATAGCCCAACTGCGGCACGTCGGCGGCTGTATTACCGCTTCCGGTGACCCAAAATGGCGGACTCTTCCCTGCCCTACTACGACACGCCTGAGACTTTACTCCTCAGTTGAGCTTCCGCTCTAATCCGTGGCTAAAGAGGGCGGACATTTCACGCTCCTACTGCGGCACGTGCGATGCTGTAGTGTCCCCTTGCGGTGGTCCAAAATGGTGGACACTGAACTGCCGTACTAGACCCTACCAAAGACTTAAGTTCTCAGTTTTGCTTCCGCTTAAATCAGTGGCCAAAGATGGCAGTCCCTCCATGGCCCTACTGCGGCACGTGCGCGGCTCTATTGCCGCGTTGTGGTAGCCCATAATATCGGACTCTACACTGCCCTTCTATGACACGCTTGTGCCTTTACCTCAGTTGGGCTTCCGCTCTAATCCGTGGCCAAAGATAGCAAGCACTTCCCGGCCCTAATACGGCACGTGCACGGCTGTAGTGTCGCGTTGCGGTGGCCCAAAATGGCAGGAAACTACACTGCCCTACTACTACACGCCAGTGCCTTTACTCCTCAGATCGGCATCCGGTCTCATCAGTGGCCAAAGATGGCGGACACTCCATAGCCCAACTGCGGCACTTCCGCGGCTGTACTGCCGCATTGCGGTTGCCCAAAATGTCGGACTCTTCACTACCCTACTACGAAACGCCAGTGCCTTTACTCCTCAGTTGGGCTTCCGCTCTAATCCGTGGCCAAAGATGGCGGACATTCTTAGGCCCTACTACGGCACGTGCTCGACTGTAGTGCCGCGTTGCGGTGGTCCAACATGTCGGACTATACACTGCCCGACTACGGCACGCCACTGCCTTTACTCCTCAGTTGGGCATCAGCTCTAATTAGTGGCCAAAGAATGCAGACACTCTATGGCCCAACTGCGGCTCGTGCGCGGCTGTAGTGCCGCGTTGCGGTGCCCCAAAATGGCGGACTCTTCCCTGCCCTACTACGACACGCCAGAGCCTTTACTCTTCAATTGAGCTTCCGCTCTAATCCGTGGCCAAAATTGGCGGACACTCCACGGTCCTACTGTGGCACGTGCGCGGCTGTTGTGCCGCCTTGCAGTGGTCCAAAATGGCGAACACTACAATGCCCTACTAGACCCTACCAAAGACTCATGTTTTCAGTTGGGCATCAGCTCTAATTAGAGGCCAAAGAAGGCGGACACTCTATGGCCCATCTGCAGCTCGTGCACGGCTGTAGTGTCGCGTTGCGATGCCCCAAAATGGCAGACTCTACACTGCCCTTCTACGACACGCCTGTGCCTTTACTCCTCAGTAGAGCTTCCGCTCTAATCCGTGGCCAAAGAAGGCAGACAGTCTATAGCCCAACTGCGGCACATCTGCGGCTGTAGTGCCGCATTGCGGTAGCCCATAATATCAGACTCTACATTGCCCTACAACGACACGTCAGCGCCTTTACTCCTTAGATCGACTTCCGCTCCAATCAGTGGCCAAAGATGGCGGACACTCCATAGCCCTACTGCGTTACTTCCGCGACTCTAGAGCCTCGTTGCGGTATCACAAAATGGCAGGAAACTGCACTGCCCTACTACTACACGCCAGTGCCTTTACTCCTCAGATCGGAATCCGCTCTAATCAGTGGCCAAAGATGGCGGACACTCCATAGCCCAACTGCGGCACTTCCGCGGCTGTAGTGCCGCATTGCGGTTGCCCAAAATGTCGGACTCTTCACTACCCTACTACGACACGCCAGTGCCTTTACTCCTCAGTTGGGCTTCCGCTCTAATCCGTGGCCAAAGAAGGCAGACACTCTATGGCCCAACTGCGGCTCGTGCGCGGCTGTAGTGCCGCGTTGCGGTGCCCCAAAATGGTGGACTCTTCCCTGCTCTACTACGACACGCCTGAGCCTTTACTCCTCAGTTTAGCTTCCGCTCGAATCCGTATCCAAAGATGGCGGACACTCCACGGTCCTACTGTGGCACGTGCGTGGTTGTAGTGCCGCGTCGTGGTGGCCAAAAATGCCGAACACTACTCTGCCATACTAGACCCTACCAAAGACTTTAGTTCTCAGTTGCGCTTCCGCTCTAATCAGTGGCCAAAGATGGCGGACAATCCTTGGCCCTACTGCGGCACGTGCTCGGCTGTAGTGCCGCGATGCTGTGACCGAAATTGCTGGAAACTACCCTGCCCTACTACTTCACACCAGTGCCATTAATCCTCAGTTCGGCTTCCTCTCCAATCCGTGGCCAAAGATGGCGGACACTCCATGGCCGCTCTGCGGCACGATTGCGGCTGTAGTGCCGCTTTGCGGTGGCCCTACATGTCGGACTCTACACTGCCCGACTACGACACACCAGTGCCTTTACTCCTCAGTTGTGCTTCCTCTCTAATCCGTGGCCAAAGATGGCGAACACTCTCCGGACCTACTGTGGCACGTGCACGGTTGTAGTGCTGCGTTGTGGAGAACAAAATGGAGGAAACTACACTGCCCTACTACGACACGCCAGTGCCTTTTCTCCTCAGTTCGGCTTACGCTCTAATTAGTGGAAAAAGATGGCGGACACTCCATGGCCGTTCTGCGGCACGTGCGCGGCTGTAGTGCCGCGTTGCGGTGGTCTAACATGTCGGACTCCACACTGCCCTACTACGACACGCCAGTGCCTTTACTCCTCAGGTGGGCATCAGCTCTAATTGGATACCAAAGAATTCGGACACTCTATGGCCCATATGCGGCTCGTGCACGGCTGTAGTGCCGTGTTGCGATGCCCCAAAATGGCAGACTCTACACTGACCTTCTACGACACGCCTGTTCCTTTACTCCTCAGTAGAGCTTCCGCTCTAATCCGTGACCAAAGATGGCGGACACTCCGCAGTCCTACTGCCGCACGTGCGCGGCTGTTCTGCCGCCTTGCGGTGGTCCAAAATGGCGAACACTACACTGCCCTACTAGACCCTACCAAAGACTTATGTTTTCAGTTGGGCTTCCGCTCTAATCCTTGGCCGAAGATGGCGGACTCTCCATGGCCCTTCAGCGGCACGTGTGCGTCTATAGCGCCGCGTTGCAGTGGTGCAACATGTCGGACGCTACACTGCCGTTCTACGACATGCCAGTGCCATTAATTCTCAGTTCGGCTTCCGCTTTAATCAGTGGCCAAAGATGGCGGACACACCATGGCCGCCCTGCGGCACGTGCACGACTGTAGTGCCGCTTTGCGGTGGCCCAACATGTCGGACTCTACACTGACCGACTACGACACGCCAGTGACTTTACTCCTCAGTTGGGCTTCCGCTCTAATCCGTGGCCAAAGATGGCGGAAACACCATGGCCGCCCTGCGGCACGTGCACGACTGTAGTGCCGCTTTGCGGTGGCCCAACATGTCGGACTCTACACTGACCGACTACGACACGCCAGTGACTTTACTCCTCAGTTGGGCTTCCGCTCTAATCCGTGGCCAAAGATGGCGAACACTCCCCGGACCGACTGTGGCACGTGCACGGTTGTAGTGCTGCGTTGTGGTGGCCAAAATGGAAGAAACTACACTGCCCTACTACGACACGCCAGTCCCTATTCTCCACAGTTCGGCTTCCGCTCTAATTAGTGGAAAAAGATGGCGGACACTCCATGGCCGTTCTGCGGCACGTGCACGGCTGTAGTGCCGCGTTGCAATGGTCAAACATGTCGGACTCCACACTGCTCTACTACGACACGCCAATGCCTTTACTCCTGAGCTGGGCTTCAGCTCTAATTAGTGGCCAAAGAAGGTGGACACTCTATGGCCCAACTGCGGCTCGTGCGGGGCTGTAGTGCCAAGTTGCGGTGCCACAAAATGGCGGACACTTACCTGCCCTACTAAGACACGCCTGAGCCTTTACTCCTCAGTTGAGCTTCCGCTCTAATCCGTCCCCAAAGATGGCGGACCCTCCATGGCCCTACTGCGGCACGTGCGCGGCTTTATTGCCGCATTGCGGTAGCCCATAATATCAGACTCTACATTGCCCTACAACGACACATCAGCGCCTTTACTCCTTAGTTCGACTTCCGCTCTAATCAGTGGCCAAAGATGGCGGACACTCCATAGCCCTACTGCGGCACTTCCGCGACTGCAGAACCTCGTTGCGGATGTCCAACATGTCGGACTCTACACTGCCCGACTACGACACGCCAGTGCCTTTACTCCTCAGCTGGGTATCAGCTCTAACTAGTGGCCAAAGAAGACAGACACTATATGGCCCAACTGAGGCACGTTCGTGGCGGTAGTGCCGTGTTGCGGTGGCTAAAATGGAGGAAACTACACTGCCCTACTACGACACGCAGCTCCTTTACTCCTCAGTTCGGCTTACGCTCTAATTAGTGGAAAAAGATGGCGGACACTCCTTGGCCCTACTGCGGCACGTGCCTGGCTGTAGTGCCGCGATGCGTTGACCAAAATGGCAGGAAACTACACTGCCCTACTATTTCACACCTGTGCCTTTACTCCTCAGTTCGGATTCCGCTCTAATCAGTTACCAAAGAAGGCGGACAGTCTATAGCCCTACTGCGGCACGTCCGCGGCTGTAGTGCCGCGTTGCGGTGCCCCAAAATGGCGGACTCTTAACTGCCCTACTACGACACGCCTGAGCCTTTACTCCTCAGCTGAGCTTCCGCTCTAATTCGTGGCCAAAGATGGCGGACACTCCACGGTCCTACTGCGGCACGAGCGCGGCTGTTGTACCGCCTTGCTGTGGTCCAAAATGGCGGACACTACACTGCCCTAATAGACCCTACCAAAGACTTATGTTCTCAGTTGGGCTTCCGCTCTAATCCGTGGCCAAAGATGGCGAACACTCCCCTTCCCTAATGCGGCACGTGCACGGCTGTATTGCCGTGTTGCGGTGGCCAAAATGGAGGAAACTACACTGCCCTACTACGACACACCAGTGCCTTTACTCCTCAGTTCGGATTTCGCTCTAATCAGTGGCCAAAGATGGCGATCACTCCGCGGCCCTAATGCGGCACGTGCACGGCTGTAGTGTTGCGTTGCGGTGGCCCAAAATGGCAGGAATCTTCACTGCCCTACTACTACACGTCAGTGCCTTTACTCAGTTCGGCTACCGCTCTAATCAGTTTCCTCCAATCTTTGCTTCATATTTAATTATTACCGCAGAACTTTCATATTTATCTTACATATAGACAAGAATCGAGAAATATTCCAACACCCTTTTCATGCAGTCACTAATCTAAATCTAAGCATCTATCTTCTCAATAATTTTATACCTCTTTGATATGTTGTAGTTATTTCTTTATTTAGAGAGAAAACTAGTTTCCTCCAATCTTTGCTTTATATTTAATTATTTCCGCCGAACTTTTTTATCATTCTTACATATAGACAAGAATCGAGAAATATTCCAACACCCTATTCACGCAGTCACTAATTTAAATCTAAGCATCTATTTTCTCAATTAATTGTATACTTCTTTGATATGTTGTAGTTATTTCTTTATTTAGAGAAAAAACTAGTTTCCTCCAATCTTAGCTTCATATTTAATTATTTCTGCCGAACTTTTTGATCATTCTTACATATAGACAAGAATCGAGAAATATTCCAACGCCCTATTCACGCAGTCACTAATCTAAATCTAAGCATCCATCTTCTCAATTAATTGTATACTTCATTAACATGTTGTAGTTATTTCTTTATTTAGAGAGAAAACTAGTTTCCTCCAATCTTTGCTTCATATTTAATTATATCCCCAGAACTTTTATATTTATCTTCCGTATAGACAAGAATCGAAAAATATTCCAACACCCTATTCACGCAGTCACTAATCTAAATCTAAGCATCTATTTTCTCAATTAATTGTATGCTTCTTTGATATTTTGTAGTTATTTATTTATTTAGAGAGAAAACTAGTTTCCTCCAATCTTTGCTTCATATTTAATCATTTCCTCAGAACTTTTATATTTGTCTTGCATATAGACAAGAATCGAGAAATATTCCAGCACCCTATTCACGCAAACACTAATCTAAATCTAAGCATCTATCTTCTCAATTAATTGTTTACTTCATTGATATGTTGTAGTTATTTCTTTATTTAGAGAGAAAACTAGTTTCCTCCAATCTTTGCTTCATATTTAATTATTTCCGCAGAACTTTTATATTTATCTTACATATAGACAAGAATAGAGAAATATTCCAACACCCTATTCTCGCAGTCACTAATCTAAATCTAAGCATCTATTTTCTCAATTAATTGTAAGCTTCTTTGATATGTTGTAGTTATTTCTTTATTTAGAGAGAAAACTAGTTTCCTTCAATCTTTGCTTCATATTTAATCATTTCCTCAGAACTTTTATATTTGTCTTGCATATAGACAAGAATCGAGAAATATTCCAGCACCCTATTCACGCAAACACTAATCTAAATCTAAGCATCTATCTTCTCAATTAATTGTTTACTTCATTGATATGTTGTAGTTATTTCTTTATTTAGAGAGAAAACTAGTTTCCTCCAATCTTTGCTTCATATTTAATTATTTCCGCAGAACTTTTATATTTGTCTTGCATATAGACAAGAATCGAGAAATATTCCAACACCCTATTCACGCAGTCACTAAGCTAAATCTAAGTATCTCTTTCTCAATTAATTGTATACTTCATTGATATGTTGTACTTATTTCTTTATTTAGAGAGAAAACTAGTTTCCTGCAATCTTTGCTTGATATTTAATTATTTCCGCAGAACTTTTATATTTATCTTAAATATAGAGAAGAATCGAAAAATATTCCAACACCCTATTCACGCAGTCACTAAACTAAATCTAATAATTGTATATTTCATTGATATGTTGTAGTTATTTCTTTATTTTGAGAGAAAACTAGTTTCCTCCAATCTTTGGTTGATATTTCATTATTTCCGCAGAACTTTTATATTTATCTTACATATAGACAAGAATCGAGAAATATTCCAACTCCCTATTCACGCAGTCACTAATCTAAATCTAAGCATCTATTTTCTCAATTAATTGTATGCTTCTTTGATATTTTGTACTTATTTCTTTATTTAGAGAGAAAACTAGTTTCCTCCAGTCTTTGCTTCATATTTAATTATTTCCGCAGAACTTTTATATTTATCTTACATATAGACAAGAATAGAGAAATATTTCAACACCCTATTCTCGCAGTCACTAATCTAAATCTAAGCATCTATTTTCTCAACTAATTGTAAGCTTCTTTGATATGATGTAGTTATTTCTTTATTTAGAGAAAAAACTTGTTTCCTCCAATCTCTGCTTTATATTTAATTATTTTCGCTGAACTTTTATATTTATCTTACATATAGACAAGAATCGATAAATATTCCAACACCCTATTCACGCAGTCACTAAACTAAATCTAATAATTGTATATTTCATTGATATGTTGTAGTTATTTCATTATTTTGAGAGAAAACTAGTTTCCTCCAATCTTTGCTTGATATTTAATTATTTCCGCAGAATTTTTATATTTATCTTACATATAGACAAGAATCGAGAAATATTCCAACTCCCTATTCACGCAGTCACTAATCTAAATCTAAGCATCTATTTTCTCAATTAATTGTATGCTTCTTTGATGTTTTGTAGTTATTTCTTTATTTAGAGAGAAAACTAGTTTCCTCCAATCTTTGCTTCATATTTAATTATTTCCGCAGAACTTTTATATTTATCCTACATGTAGGCAAGAATAGAGAAATATTCCAACACCCTATTCTCGCAGTCACTAAACTAAATCTAATAATTGTATATTCCATTGATATGTTGTAGTTATTTCTTTATTTAGAGAGAAAACTAGTTTCCTCCAATCTTTGCTTCATATTTTATTATTTTCGCTGAACTTTTTTATCATTCTTACATATAGAGAAGAATCGAGAAATATTCCAACACCCTATTCACGCAGTCATTAATCTAAATCTAAGCATCTATTTTCTCAATTAATTGTATGCTTCTTTGATATGTTGTAGTTATTTCTTTATTTAGAGAGAAAACTAGTTTCCTCCAATCTTTGCTTCATATTTAATTATTTCCGCAGAACTTTTATATTTATCTTACATATAGACAAGAATCGAGAAATATTCCAGCACCCTATTCACGCAGTCACTAATCTAAATCTAAGCATCTATTTTCTCAATTAATTGTATGCTTCTTTGATATTTTGTAGTTATTTCTTTATTTAGAGAGAAAACTAGTTTCCTCCAATCTTTGCTTCATATTTAATTATTTCCGCAGAACTTTTATATTTATCTTACATATAGACAAGAATCGAGAAATATTCCAGCACCCTATTCACGCAAACACTAATCTAAATCTAAGCATCTATCTTCTCAATTAATTGTTTACTTCATTGATATGTTGTAGTTATTTCTTTATTTAGAGAGAAAACTAGTTTCCTCCAATCTTTGCTTCATATTTAATTATTTCCGCAGAACTTTTATATTTGTCTTGCATATAGACAAGAATCGAGAAATATTCCAACACCCTATTCACGCAGTCACTAAGCTAAATCTAAGTATCTCTTTCTCAATTAATTGTATACTTCATTGATATGTTGTAGTTATTTCTTTATTTAGAGAGAAAACTAGTTTCCTCCAATCTTTGCTTCATATTTAATTATTTCCGCAGAACTTTTACATTTATCTTACATATAGACAAGAATAGAGAAATATTCCAACACCCTATTCTCGCAGTCACTAATCTAAATCTAAGCATCTATTTTCTCAATTAATTGTAAGCTTCTTTGATATGTTGTAGTTATTTCTTTATTTAGAGAGAAAACTAGTTTCCTTCAATCTTTGCTTCATATTTAATCATTTCCTCAGAACTTTTATATTTGTCTTGCATATAGACAAGAATCGAGAAATATTCCAGCACCCTATTCACGCAAACACTAATCTAAATCTAAGCATCTATCTTCTCAATTAATTGTTTACTTCATTGATATGTTGTAGTTATTTCTTTATTTAGAGAGAAAACTAGTTTCCTCCAATCTTTGCTTCATATTTAATTATTTCCGCAGAACTTTTATATTTGTCTTGCATATAGACAAGAATCGAGAAATATTCCAACACCCTATTCACGCAGTCACTAAGCTAAATCTAAGTATCTCTTTCTCAATTAATTGTATACTTCATTGATATGTTGTACTTATTTCTTTATTTAGAGAGAAAACTAGTTTCCTGCAATCTTTGCTTGATATTTAATTATTTCCGCAGAACTTTTATATTTATCTTAAATATAGAGAAGAATCGAAAAATATTCCAACACCCTATTCACGCAGTCACTAAACTAAATCTAATAATTGTATATTTCATTGATATGTTGTAGTTATTTCTTTATTTTGAGAGAAAACTAGTTTCCTCCAATCTTTGCTTGATATTTAATTATTTCCGCAGAACTTTTATATTTATCTTACATATAGACAAGAATCGAGAAATATTCCAACACCCTATTCACGCAGTCATTAATCTAAATCTAAGCATCTATTTTCTCAATTAATTGTAAGCTTCTTTGATATGTTGTAGTTATTTCTTTATTTAGAGAGAAAACTAGTTTCCTCCATTCTTTGCTTCATATTTAATTATTTCCGCTGAACTTTTATATTTATCTTACATATAGACAAGAATCGAGAAATATTCCAACACCCTATTCACGCAGTCACTAAACTAAATCTTATAATTGTATATTTCATTGATATGCTGTAGTTATTTCTTTATTTAGAGTGAAAACTAGTTTCTTCCAATCTTTGCTTCATATTTAATCATTTCCTCAGAACTTTTATATTTGTCTTGCATATAGACAAGAATCGAGAAATATTCCAGCACCCTATTCACGCAAACACTAATCTAAATCTAAGCATCTATCTTCTCAATTAATTGTATACTTCATTGATATGTTGTAGTTATTTCTTTATTTAGAAAAAAAACTAGTTTCCTCCAATCTCTGCTTTATATTTAATTATTTTTGCTGAACTTTTTTTATCATTCTTACATATAGACAAGAATCGAGAAATATTCCAACACCCTATTCACGCAGTCACTAAGCTAAATCTAAGTATCTCTTTCTCAATTAATTGTATACTTCATTTATATGTTGTAGTTATTTCTTTATTTAGAGAGAAAACTGGTTTCCTCCAATCTTTGCTTCATATTTAATTATTTTCGCAGAACTTTTATATTTATCTTACATATAGACAAGAATCGAGAAATATTCCAACACCCTATTTAAGCAGTCACTAATCTAAATCTAAGCCTCTATTTTCTCAATTAATTGTATACTTCTTTGATATGTTGAAGTTATTTCTTTATTTGGAGAGTTAGTTAGTTAGTTAGTTAATTAAGTATTATTGGCGCAAAAGCCATTTTTGGCCATACCGCACCTACAACTTGTTTTATAAGAAACATTCTGCTATAAGTTAAAGCTAAATTGATTTGTAAAAACCAATGTCCCTTAGATAATTAAAAATATTATTGTGGGGTTTATCTCCAATTAATAAAGTCAATGTTGGATTAAAGCAACCAAAGTGGCGTTGTCTCTGTGTTTTAAATTCGTTACACTTTGTTAAAATATGTTTAATAGTGAGCTGTTCTCCACAATGAGAACATTCAGGTGCAGTTTCGTTTAATAAAAGATGTTTATGGGTTAATCGAGAGTGGCCAATGCGCAAGCGATTTAATATTACTTCCTGCTTTCGACTAATGTTTAGACTTTTATAAGATTTAATAGAAGGTTTAATGTCGTGCAATTTATTATTTATTTCATTTTCCCAATCATTTTGCCAGTGTAAATACTGTTCATTGTCAATTGCATTTTTGATATCTGTGTAGGTAAGGGGGTTGTTTGTTACATTGTTTGTTGACTTAGCCACTTTATCTGCTGCTTCATTACCCGAAATGCCAGCATGGCCTGGCACCCAACAGAAAATTATGGCATATTCTTTTAGGAGTAAATTGCTGTATAGGTTTAAAATATTATTTATAATAGAATGTGTATTCAGTTCTTTATTTTGTAAGGCAACTATAACACTTTTTGAATCTGAATATATTATCCATTTTTTCAACCTTTGAGAAGAAATAAATTGAAGAGCCAGATAAACCGCATGGCATTCAGATGTAAATACGGAGCATTTTGAATGTAATTTTTCAGATATTGTGGAGATAGGGGTAACAACAGCGCTTGCAACATGTTCAAGGCCTTTAGAGCCATCTGTAAAAATGGAATTAAAATTACTATATTGTTCTTGGTGTGAATTAAAAAGCTGTAAGTAAATGTCAGCAGCAGTTTGTGCTTTTGTCAGATTGTTAAAAATATCAATAGTTTGGAGAGAAATGACGTCCCAAGGAGGTCTTAATTCGCTCGCAGGTAAAATATTAAAGTCTTCTAGGTTTAGGTCAGATAAAAGCTTTCTTACTCTCAAACCAAAAGTCGGTATTGCAGAGGGTCTGTTACTAAATAATCTTTCATAAGATGGAGTTGTAACATTTGAAAACATGGAATGTATATGATGGCTTTTGACATGAAAATAGTATCTTAATGTTAACTTATTGCGTCGTTCAGCAAGAGTTGGTTCATGATATAAAACGTTTAGACTTTTTATGGGTGATGTGCGAAATGCTCCTGTTGCTATACGTATGCCGGAATTATGGATGGTGTCAAGATATTTAAGAACAGATTTTCTAGCTGATCCGTAGACAACGCAACCATAGTCGAGTTTAGATCGAATGATACACCTATAAATTTTGAGCATGGCATCTGTATCTGCACCCCAAGAGGTGTTTGTCAAAACTTTAAGTAGATTTAATTTCAGTCCACAGGTTTTTCTTAAGTGCTTAATATGAGATGCAAAAGTAAGTTTAGAGTCTAAGATCAAACCAAGAAATTTTGTTTCGCTTAAAACGGGAATGCGGAAGTTTTTGAGATACAGTTCAGGATCGGGGTGGAGCCCTCGTCGTCGACAGAAGTGTATACTTGTTGTCTTAGTTGTAGAAAAATTAAAACCATTTAACTCAGTCCATTGGGATAATTTATTAATAGCGAGCTGCAATTGTCTTTCGATAGTGTGCATATGAGATGCTTTACAGGAGATCCGCAGATCATCAACGAATAACCTGCCGTCCACTGTAGGTGGTAATGTAGTTAAAATATCGTTAATTTTTATAAGAAATAAGGTTACACTAATGACACTACCTTGAGGAACACCTTCTTCTTGATTAAAGGTGTCAGATAAAGTGTTATTCATTCTAACTTGAAATGTCCTGTCTGTTAAAAAGTTTTTAATAAAATAAAACAAATTTCCATTAATATCATAATTTAAAAGGTCCCTTAAAATACCATATCTCCACGTTCGATCGTACGCTTTCTCAATATCAAAAAATATTGTCACAAGATGTTGCCTTTTTAAAAATGCTTCACGTATATCAGTTTCTAAAAGCATTAGATTGTCAATAGTTGAATTACATTTGCGAAATCCGCTTTGTCTCTTAGATAATATGCAACGAGATTCCAATAAATATATTAACCTTGTGTTTATTATTCTCTCTAAAAGTTTGCAAAGACAACTAGTAAGAGCGATTGGTCGGTAATTAGTAGGATGAATAGGGTCCTTACCTGGTTTAGGAATGGCAACTATATATGATTTTCTCCATATTGATGGGAATTGTCTATTCAGCCAAACTCTATTAAACAGTTTTAAAATTATTTCCAAATGCGTATCAGAGAGATGTTTAAACATACTATTGTGAATTTTGTCGGGTCCTGGAGATGTTTCTTTACATTTATTAATAGCAGATTTTAATTCAGTTATTGTTAGAGGAGAATTGTAGTCATTATGAAGTTCAACAGAGGGTTTAAGTACATTTTTCTCAGTTTGAGTTTTGTATTTTTGGAAAGTTTGAGAGTAATTTTCTGTACTAGAGGCTCGGGAAAAACTTTCAGCTAAAGTATTTGCTATTTCTTTAATCTCTGTTATTTTATTTCCATTTACTTCAAGATGCGTAATAGGTAAAGGGTTGAAGTGTCCAGATATTTTTTTTATTTTAGTCCAAATTTCTTTTGCTTTCGTATTGTTATTTATGGTACTTATATATTTAATCCAAGATTCTCTTTGGCTGTGCCTTCTAGTTTTCCTTGCAAGTGCACGGGATTTTTTGAACAGAATTAAATTTTCAACAGTTGGGTATCTACGGAATATTCTCCAGGCTCGTCTTTGTGCTTTATGTGTTTGTCTGCATTCTTCGTTCCACCATGGTTTTGGGTATTTAGGTAAATTATTTGAAGTACGTGGAATGGAATTTTCAGATGCGGATATTAGAGAATTTGTAATATGTTGTGCAGCTTCTTCAATATTACCATTATAAACGATTTCTTCGTCGAATGCTAGGGACTCTTGAAAAAGTGTCCAGTTTGCTAAGTGTGTTAGCAGTCTAGGGGAGTGCACTGTATTCGTATTTCCAGATTTCAAAATATTGATGATTAGTGGAAAATGGTCGCTATGATAAAGGTCATTCCAAACAAAAAATTGTAATAAGGTATAAATGCATGGTGAACACAGTGTCAAATCAATGGAATGGAATGTACGAGATGGAAAGTGGAAATGTGTTTTTTCATCAGTATTTAGTATACAGAGTTGGTGGTCGTCTATTAATGTTTCTATTTGATTCCCGCGAGAATTTGTGTTATCACTTCCCCAAGTTATGCTATACCCATTTAGATCACCTGTGATTATAAACGGTTCTGGTAGTTCAGCTATTAGTTTGTTTTGATCTGATTGCAATATTGATTGGTTTGGTGGAAGGTACAGACTGCATATTGTGATGAGTTTTGATTGAAATGTAACTTGTGCTGCTACTGCTTGCAAGGTAGTTGTCAATAGAACAGGTGAAAATGGATAACTTTTTGAAATCAAGAGAGATACACCTCCGCATGCCTTATTTCCATCAATAAAATCTTTCCTTAGATGCGAATATCTTTGTACATTAGCTTTGTGGTTAGGTTTCAAAAATGTTTCCTGAAGTGCGAAACAAGCGGGATTATGTTTTTCAATTAAATTTTTGATATCTGGAAAATTAACATAAAACCCACGACAATTCCACGATATGAGTTTATCGGCCATTATTTTTTATTTTTAATGTTTTTGGGTTTCAGGTTTTCTGGAGTTTCCATCCCTTTTTCTATTTGCATTTGAGAGTTTTGAGAAGCATCTGAGCAATTCTCGTCGTCTGTAATCATCGTATCAGATGAAAGCTGATCCTGTTGGCTGTTTGGTTGTTTTTTCCGGTTTTTATTGAAACGATTTTGTCTGCTTTTAGATACATATTTAGGTTTACTTACCAATGGGGATTGAGTTAATTTTTTGTGAAGAACATTGACCATTTGCGGGGTTATTTTCAGGTATTGACTGTTTTTAATAGTATTTTGAGATAACTGATCAGAAGTTGATGGGGTTGAGACTTTGGATTGCTGAGAAAGCTGTACAGTTTTAGATTTTAACGTATTGGATGTCTGAGAAGGAGTTGTTGTCAGAGCTTTTGAACATTTGGGTGATATGGTAAGTTTTGTATTTCGAAGTTCAGATTCACTATTGTCAGTCTGTATACCTATGGATTTAGTTGTTTTTGAAGTTTTTACCACTGAAGCATAAGAAACATTAAGTCTAGGTTGTGAGCTTAAAAATTTACTTTTGGCTTCAAAATATGACAAGTTTTGCATTACTTTAATATTTAATATTTGTTTTTCCTGTTTCCATTTAGGACATTGGCGAGAATTTGCAGAGTGAGATTCGGAACAGTTAGTACATTTTTCTGGCTGATTACAGGTTTTAAAAGTGTGACCGGTTTCGCTGCAGCGAGAACAAGTCTCTTTTCCTCTACAATTGTTGGTGGAATGTCCGAACTTTTGACATTTAAAGCATCGGAGGGGATTGGGAATGTAAGGGCGAACTTTACAGTTTCGGTACCCTGCCTTAATATCATCAGGTAGTATAGAAGTGTTGAATGTTAAGATTATGTGTTGAGTGGTAATTATATCTGGACCTTTTTTTATGGTTATATGCCGTGCATCTATAACTCCTTGACTGGAGAGACCTTCGATTATTTCAGAAATTGGGAGTGATTGTAATGTCTTATCAGAAATGACTCCTTTGGATATATTTAGAGTGTTGTGGGGGATTACTGTGATTTTAACGTTTCCGAGTTGAGTTAATTTCAAAAGTGAAGCAGTTTGTTTGTTTGAATTTGTTTCGATTAATAAATCTCCGGATGGCATCTGTTTGACATTTTTAGGATTACCAATGTTTGTTTCCAGTGATTTTTGAACTAAAAATGGTGACATAGATGATAGTTTCCTTTCTGTAGAGCTTAGTATCAAAAATTTTGCTGTAGTTGGGTCATAATTTAAGCATTTAGCAAGATTGAAGCTGGGTGAGGAGTTTGTTCCGCTTTTGTTTCGGTGTGCAGAACTGAACACCATCTCTTCATTTTCAGCCATAGAAAAAATAATCAACTTCCGCTATCAACTGCACCACCCACCACGGAGTCCAACTTAGGGGATGCAAGTAACAAAAAGAAATGCATTACTTAACACCAGTGCTGGTCAATAGCTATACGCCCGAGAGTCACCCCTGAAGCAGCCTCCACCCTTAACGAGGTGCCCAGTAAGTGACCCCGGGCTTGACCCTAGCCAACAGATGAAGTTTGTGACTAGCCGATTGATGCATACGGGCCACTATGCACCTCCCGTTTACCTGAAGCAGGGGCCAAAGCAGTGTGTTGGGGTACCAAGATGCCCCTCAACTACCAGGATCCCATTTTCCAGGGACACGGGTCTCCACGCACGGCGAACACGCGGGTGGTTTTCTTCCCATCAGAGTTCGATATAAAACCGAAACAAAGACGAAAAGCCCTTTACCAGTCAACTTGGCAACCACGACAAGAATGAAAATTTAATAAATAACTATAATACGAACGAAGAAGTGAAACACAATTAATAAATATACATTTATATATATAAACGCAACAAAATAATGCATTATCAAAAGTATAAAAACTTATAAATATTTGCTCACTAGGTCAATGTAATAAATAATGAAAGTCAGAAACTCAAAACAGGACCGTCGCAAGAGAGAAATAGAAAAATGCTCAGGTCCAGCTCGGGGCCCCGGGTGCGCCGTGCCCGTCACACAAGAGTGTGCCCCTGGGGGTCATATAGACAAGAATCGAGAAATATTCCAACACCCTATTCACGCAGTCACTAAACTAAATCTAAGTATCTATTTTCGCAATTAATTGTATACTTCATTGATATGTTGTAGTTATTGCTTTATTTAGAGAGAAAACTAGTTTCCTCCAATCTTTGCTTCATATTTAATTATTTCCTCAGAACTTTTATATTTGTCTTGCATATAGACAGGAATCGAGAAATATTCCAACACCCTATTCACGCAGTCACTAAACTAAATCTAATAATTGTATATTTCATTGATATGTTGTAGTTATTTCTTTATTTAGAGAGAAAACTTGTTTCTTCCAATCTTTGATTCATATTTAATCATTTCCTCAGAACTTTTATATTTGTCTTGCATATAGACAAGAATCGAGAAATATTCCAGCACCCTATTCACGCAAACACTAATCTAAATCTAAGCATCTATCTTCTCAATTAATTGTTTACTTCATTGATATGTTGTAGTTATTTCTTTATTTGGAGAGAAAACTAGTTTCCTCCAATCTTTGCTTCATATTTAATTATTTCCGCAGAACTTTTATATTTATCTTACATATAGACAAGAATCGAGAAATATTCCAACACACTATTCACGCTGTCACTAATCTGAATCTAACTATCTATTTTCTCAATTAATTGTATACTTCTTTGATATGTTGAAGTTATTTCTTTATTTGGAGAGAAAACTAGTTTCCTCCAATCTTTGCTTCATATTTAATTATTACCGCAGAACTTTTATATTTTTCTTGCATATAGACAAGAATGGAGAAGTATTCCAACACCCTATTCCCGCAGTCACTAATCTAAATCTAAGTATCTATTTTCGCAATTAATTGTATGCTTCATTAACATGTTGTAGTTATTTCTTTATTTAGAGAGAAAACTAGTTTCCTCCAATCTTTGCTTGATATTTAATTATTTCCGCAGAACTTTTATATTTATCTTACATATAGACAAGAATCGAGAAATATTCCAACACCCTATTCTCGCAGTCACTAATCTAAATCTAAGCATCTATTTTCTCAATTAATTGTTTACTTCATTGATATGTTGTAGTTATTTCTTTATTTAGAGAGAAAACTAGTTTCCTCCAATCTTTGCTTGATATTTAATTATTTCCGCAGAACTTTTATATTTATCTTACATATAGACAAGAATCGAGAAATATTCCAACACCCTATTCACGCTGTCACTAATCTAAATCTAAGCATCTATTTTCTCAATTAATTGTATGCTTCTTTGATATGTTGTAGTTATTTCTTTATTTAGAGAGAAAACTAGTTTCCTCCAATCTCTGCTTTATATTTAATTATTTTCGCTGAACTTTTATATTTATCTTACATATAGACAAGAATCGATAAATATTCCAACACCCTATTCACGCAGTCACTAAACTAAATCTAATAATTGTATATTTCATTGATATGTTGTAGTTATTTCATTATTTTGAGAGAAAACTAGTTTCCTCCAATCTTTTCTTGATATTTAATTATTTCCGCAGAATTTTTATATTTATCTTACATATAGACAAGAATCGAGAAATATTCCAACACCCTATTCACGCTGTCACTAATCTGAATCTAACTATCTATTTTCTCAATTAATTGTATACTTCTTTGATATGTTGAAGTTATTTCTTTATTTGGAGAGAAAACAAGTTTCCTCCAATCTTTGCTTCATATTTAATTATTACCGCAGAACTTTTATATTTGTCTTGCATATAGACAAGAATGGAGAAGTATTCCAACACCCTATTCCCGCAGTCACTAATCTAAATCTAAGTATCTATTTTCGCAATTAATTGTATGCTTCATTAACATGTTGTAGTTATTTCTTTATTTAGAGAGAAAACTAGTTTCCTCCAATCTTTGATTCATATTTAATCATTTCCTCAGAACTTTTATATTTGTCTTGCATATAGACAAGAATCGAGAAATATTCCAGCACCCTATTCACGCAAACACTAATCTAAATCTAAGCATCTATCTTCTCAATTAATTGTTTACTTCATTGATATGTTGTAGTTATTTCTTTATTTAGAGAGAAAACTAGTTTCCTCCAATCTTTGCTTCATATTTTATTATTTCCGCAGAACTTTTTTATCATTCTTACATATAGAGAAGAATCGAGAAATATTCCAACACCCTATTCACGCAGTCATTAATCTAAATCTAAGCATCTATTTTCTCAATTAATTGTATGCTTCTTTGATATGTTGTAGTTATTTCTTTATTTAGAGAGAAAACTAGTTTCCTGCAATCTTTGCTTGATATTTAATTATTTCCGCAGAACTTTTATATTTATCTTACATATAGACAAGAATCGAGAAATATTCCAACACCCTATTCACGCAGTCACTAAACTAAATCTAATAATTGTATATTTCATTGATATGTTGTAGTTATTTCTTTATTTAGAGAGAAAACTAGTTTCCTCCAATCTTTGCTTCATATTTAATTATTTCCCCAGAACTTTTATATTTATCTTACATATAGACAAGAATAGAGAAATATTCCAACACCCTATTCTCGCAGTCACTAATCTAAATCTAAGCATCTATTTTCTCAATTAATTGCAAGCTTCTTTGATATGTTGTAGTTATTTCTTTATTTAGAGAGAAAACTAGTTTCCTCCAATCTTTGCTTCATATTTAATTATTTCCGCAGAACTTTTATATTTATCTTACATATAGACAAGAATCGAGAAATATTCCAACACCCTATTCACGCAGTCACTAAACTAAATCTAATAATTGTATATTTCATTGATATGTTGTAGTTATTTCTTTATTTAGAGAGAAAACTAGTTTCTTCCAATCTTTGCTTCATATTTAATCATTTCCTCAGAACTTTTATATTTGTCTTGCATATAGACAAGAATCGAGAAATATTCCAGCACCCTATTCACGCAAACACTAAACTAAATCTAAGTAGTATCTATTTTCTCAATTAATTGTATACTTCATTAACATGTTGTAGTTATTTCTTTATTTAGAGAGAAAACTAGTGTCCTCCAATCTTTGCTTCATATTTAATTATTTCCCCAGAACTTTTATAGTTGTCTTGCATATAGACAAGAATCGAGAAATATTCCAACACCCTATTCACGCAGTCATTAATCTAAATCTAAGCATCTATTTTCTCAATTAATTGTAAGCTTCTTTGATATGTTGTAGTTATTTCTTTATTTAGAGAGAAAACTAGTTTCCTGCAATCTTTGCTTGATATTTAATTATTTCCGCAGAACTTTTATATTTATCTTACATATAGACAAGAATCGAAAAATATTCCAACACCCTATTCACGCAGTCACTAAACTAAATCTAATAATTGTATATTTCATTGATATGTTGTAGTTATTTCTTTATTTTGAGAGAAAACTAGTTTCCTCCAATCTTTGATTGATATTTAATTATTTCCGCAGAACTTTTATATTTATCTTACATATAGACAAGAATCGAGAAATATTCCAACTCCCTATTCACGCAGTCACTAATCTAAATCTAATCATCTATCTTCTCAATTAATTGTTTACTTCATTAATATGTTGCAGTTATTTCTTTATTTAGAGAGAAAACTAGTTTCCTCCAATCTTTGCTTCATATTTTATTATTTCCGCAGAACTTTTTTATCATTCTTACATATAGAGAAGAATCGAGAAATATTCCAACACCCTATTCACGCAGTCATAAATCTAAATCTAAGCATCTATTTTCTCAATTAATTGTATGCTTCTTTGATATGTTGTAGTTATTTCTTTATTTAGAGAGAAAACTAGTTTCCTCCAATCTTTGCTTCATATTTATTTATTTCCGCAGAACTTTTATATTTATCTTACATATAGACAAGAATAGAGAAATATTCCAACACCCTATTCTCGCAGTCACTAATCTAAATCTAAGCATCTATTTTCTCAATTAATTGTAAGCTTCTTTGATATGTTGTAGTTATTTCTTTATTTAGAGAGAAAACTAGTTTCCTCCAATCTTTGCTTCATATTTAATTATTTCCCCAGAACTTTTATATTTATCTTACATATAGACAAGAATCGAGAAATATTCCAACACCCTATTCACGCAGTCACTAAACTAAATCTAATAATTGTATATTTCATTGATATGTTGTAGTTATTTCTTTATTTAGAGAGAAAACTAGTTTCTTCCAATCTTTGCTTCATATTTAATCATTTCCTCAGAACTTTTATATTTGTCTTGCATATAGACAAGAATCGAGAAATATTCCAGCACCCTATTCACGCAAACACTAAACTAAATCTAAGTAGTATCTATTTTCTCAATTAATTGTATACTTCATTAACATGTTGTAGTTATTTCTTTATTTAGAGAGAAAACTAGTTTCCTCCAATCTTTGCTTCATATTTAATTATTTCCGCAGAACTTTTATATTTATCTTACATATAGACAAGAATCGAGAAATATTCCAACCCCCTATTCACGCAGTCACTAATCTAAATCTAAGTATCTATTTTCTCAATTAATTGTATACTTCATTAACATGTTGTAGTTATTTCTTTATTTAGAGAGAAAACTAGTTTCCTCCAATCTTTGCTTCATATTTAATTATTTCCCCAGAACTTTTATATTTATCTTCCATATAGACAAGAATCGAGAAATATTCCAACACCCTATTCACGCAGTCACTAATCTAAATCTAAGCATCTATTTTCTCAATTAATTGAATGCCTCTTTGATATTTTGTAGTTATTTCTTTATTTAGAGAGAAAACTAGTTTCCTCCTATCTTTGCTTCATATTTAATTATTTCCGCAGAACTTTTATATTTATCTTACATATAGACAAGAATCGAGAAATATTCCAACACCCTATTCACGCAGTCACTAAACTAAATCTAATAATTGTATATTTCATTGATATGTTGTAGTTATTTCTTTATTTAGAGAGAAAACTAGTTTCTTCCAATCTTTGCTTCATATTTAATCATTTCCTCAGAACTTTTATATTTTTCTTGCATATAGACAAGAATCGAGAAATATTCCAGCACCCTATTCACGCAAACACTAAACTAAATCTAAGTAGTATCTATTTTCTCAATTAATTGTATACTTCATTAACATGTTGTAGTTATTTCTTTATTTAGAGAGAAAACTAGTGTCCTCCAATCTTTGCTTCATATTTAATTATTTCCCCAGAACTTTTATAGTTGTCTTGCATATAGACAAGAATCGAGAAATATTCCAACACCCTATTCACGCAGTCATTAATCTAAATCTAAGCATCTATTTTCTCAATTAATTGTAAGCTTCTTTGATATGTTGTAGTTATTTCTTTATTTAGAGAGAAAACTAGTTTCCTGCAATCTTTGCTTGATATTTAATTATTTCCGCAGAACTTTTATATTTATCTTACATATAGACAAGAATCGAAAAATATTCCAACACCCTATTCACGCAGTCACTAAACTAAATCTAATAATTGTATATTTCATTGATATGTTGTAGTTATTTCTTTATTTTGAGAGAAAACTAGTTTCCTCCAATCTTTGATTGATATTTAATTATTTCCGCAGAACTTTTATATTTATCTTACATATAGACAAGAATCGAGAAATATTCCAACTCCCTATTCACGCAGTCACTAATCTAAATCTAATCATCTATCTTCTCAATTAATTGTTTACTTCATTAATATGTTGCAGTTATTTCTTTATTTAGAGAGAAAACTAGTTTCCTCCAATCTTTGCTTCATATTTTATTATTTCCGCAGAACTTTTTTATCATTCTTACATATAGAGAAGAATCGAGAAATATTCCAACACCCTATTCACGCAGTCATAAATCTAAATCTAAGCATCTATTTTCTCAATTAATTGTATGCTTCTTTGATATGTTGTAGTTATTTCTTTATTTAGAGAGAAAACTAGTTTCCTCCAATCTTTGCTTCATATTTATTTATTTCCGCAGAACTTTTATATTTATCTTACATATAGACAAGAATAGAGAAATATTCCAACACCCTATTCTCGCAGTCACTAATCTAAATCTAAGCATCTATTTTCTCAATTAATTGTAAGCTTCTTTGATATGTTGTAGTTATTTCTTTATTTAGAGAGAAAACTAGTTTCCTCCAATCTTTGCTTCATATTTAATTATTTCCCCAGAACTTTTATATTTATCTTACATATAGACAAGAATCGAGAAATATTCCAACACCCTATTCACGCAGTCACTAAACTAAATCTAATAATTGTATATTTCATTGATATGTTGTAGTTATTTCTTTATTTAGAGAGAAAACTAGTTTCTTCCAATCTTTGCTTCATATTTAATCATTTCCTCAGAACTTTTATATTTGTCTTGCATATAGACAAGAATCGAGAAATATTCCAGCACCCTATTCACGCAAACACTAAACTAAATCTAAGTAGTATCTATTTTCTCAATTAATTGTATACTTCATTAACATGTTGTAGTTATTTCTTTATTTAGAGAGAAAACTAGTTTCCTCCAATCTTTGCTTCATATTTAATTATTTCCGCAGAACTTTTATATTTATCTTACATATAGACAAGAATCGAGAAATATTCCAACCCCCTATTCACGCAGTCACTAATCTAAATCTAAGTATCTATTTTCTCAATTAATTGTATACTTCATTAACATGTTGTAGTTATTTCTTTATTTAGAGAGAAAACTAGTTTCCTCCAATCTTTGCTTCATATTTAATTATTTCCCCAGAACTTTTATATTTATCTTCCATATAGACAAGAATCGAGAAATATTCCAACACCCTATTCACGCAGTCACTAATCTAAATCTAAGCATCTATTTTCTCAATTAATTGAATGCCTCTTTGATATTTTGTAGTTATTTCTTTATTTAGAGAGAAAACTAGTTTCCTCCTATCTTTGCTTCATATTTAATTATTTCCGCAGAACTTTTATATTTATCTTACATATAGACAAGAATAGAGAAATATTCCAACACCCTATTCACGCAGTCACTAAACTAAATCTAATAATTGTATATTTCATTGATATGTTGTAGTTATTTCTTTATTTAGAGAGAAAACTAGTTTCTTCCAATCTTTGCTTCATATTTAATCATTTCCTCAGAACTTTTATATTTGTCTTGCATATAGACAAGAATCGAGAAATATTCCAGCACCCTATTCACGCAAACACTAAACTAAATCTAAGTAGTATCTATTTTCTCAATTAATTGTATACTTCATTAACATGTTGTAGTTATTTCTTTATTTAGAGAGAAAACTAGTGTCCTCCAATCTTTGCTTCATATTTAATTATTTCCCCAGAACTTTTATAGTTGTCTTGCATATAGACAAGAATCGAGAAATATTCCAACACCCTATTCACGCAGTCATTAATCTAAATCTAAGCATCTATTTTCTCAATTAATTGTAAGCTTCTTTGATATGTTGTAGTTATTTCTTTATTTAGAGAGAAAACTAGTTTCCTGCAATCTTTGCTTGATATTTAATTATTTCCGCAGAACTTTTATATTTATCTTACATATAGACAAGAATCGAAAAATATTCCAACACCCTATTCACGCAGTCACTAAACTAAATCTAATAATTGTATATTTCATTGATATGTTGTAGTTATTTCTTTATTTTGAGAGAAAACTAGTTTCCTCCAATCTTTGATTGATATTTAATTATTTCCGCAGAACTTTTATATTTATCTTACATATAGACAAGAATCGAGAAATATTCCAACTCCCTATTCACGCAGTCACTAATCTAAATCTAATCATCTATCTTCTCAATTAATTGTTTACTTCATTAATATGTTGCAGTTATTTCTTTATTTAGAGAGAAAACTAGTTTCCTCCAATCTTTGCTTCATATTTTATTATTTCCGCAGAACTTTTTTATCATTCTTACATATAGAGAAGAATCGAGAAATATTCCAACACCCTATTCACGCAGTCATAAATCTAAATCTAAGCATCTATTTTCTCAATTAATTGTATGCTTCTTTGATATGTTGTAGTTATTTCTTTATTTAGAGAGAAAACTAGTTTCCTCCAATCTTTGCTTCATATTTATTTATTTCCGCAGAACTTTTATATTTATCTTACATATAGACAAGAATAGAGAAATATTCCAACACCCTATTCTCGCAGTCACTAATCTAAATCTAAGCATCTATTTTCTCAATTAATTGTAAGCTTCTTTGATATGTTGTAGTTATTTCTTTATTTAGAGAGAAAACTAGTTTCCTCCAATCTTTGCTTCATATTTAATTATTTCCCCAGAACTTTTATATTTATCTTACATATAGACAAGAATCGAGAAATATTCCAACACCCTATTCACGCAGTCACTAAACTAAATCTAATAATTGTATATTTCATTGATATGTTGTAGTTATTTCTTTATTTAGAGAGAAAACTAGTTTCTTCCAATCTTTGCTTCATATTTAATCATTTCCTCAGAACTTTTATATTTGTCTTGCATATAGACAAGAATCGAGAAATATTCCAGCACCCTATTCACGCAAACACTAAACTAAATCTAAGTAGTATCTATTTTCTCAATTAATTGTATACTTCATTAACATGTTGTAGTTATTTCTTTATTTAGAGAGAAAACTAGTTTCCTCCAATCTTTGCTTCATATTTAATTATTTCCGCAGAACTTTTATATTTATCTTACATATAGACAAGAATCGAGAAATATTCCAACCCCCTATTCACGCAGTCACTAATCTAAATCTAAGTATCTATTTTCTCAATTAATTGTATACTTCATTAACATGTTGTAGTTATTTCTTTATTTAGAGAGAAAACTAGTTTCCTCCAATCTTTGCTTCATATTTAATTATTTCCGCAGAACTTTTATGTTTATCTTACATATAGACAAGAATCGAGAAATATTCCAACACCCTATTCACGCAGTCACTAAACTAAATCTAATAATTGTATATTTCATTGATATGCTGTAGTTATTTCTTTATTTAGAGTGAAAACTAGTTTCTTCCAATCTTTGCTTCATATTTAATCATTTCCTCAGAACTTTTATATTTGTCTTGCATATAGACAAGAATCGAGAAATATTCCAGCACCCTATTCACGCAGTCACTAAGCTAAATCTAAGTATCTCTTTCTCAATTAATTGTATACTTCATTGATATGTTGTAGTTATTTCTTTATTTAGAGAGAAAACTAGTTTCCTGCAATCTTTGCTTGATATTTAATTATTTCCGCAGAACTTTTATATTTATCTTACATATAGACAAGAATCGAAAAATATTCCAACACCCTATTCACGCAGTCACTAAACTAAATCTAATAATTGTATATTTCATTGATATGTTGTAGTTATTTCTTTATTTTGAGAGAAAACTAGTTTCCTCC
This sequence comes from Parasteatoda tepidariorum, assembly GCF_982258835.1. Lineage (NCBI taxonomy): Eukaryota > Metazoa > Arthropoda > Arachnida > Araneae > Theridiidae > Parasteatoda > Parasteatoda tepidariorum. The sequence goes on from NC_141756.1 coordinate 107,763,219, forward strand.
AATCTTTGCTTGATATTTAATTATTTCCGCAGAACTTTTATATTTATCTTACATATAGACAAGAATCGAGAAATATTCCAACTCCCTATTCACGCAGTCACTAATCTAAATCTAAGCATCTATTTTCTCAATTAATTGTATGCTTCTTTGATATTTTGTAGTTATTTCTTTATTTAGAGAGAAAACTAGTTTCCTCCAGTCTTTGCTTCATATTTAATTATTTCCGCAGAACTTTTATATTTATCTTACATATAGACAAGAATCGAGAAATATTCCAACACCCTATTCACGCAGTCACTAAACTAAATCTAATAATTGTATATTCCATTGATATGTTGTAGTTTTTTCTTTATTTAGAGAGAAAACTAGTTTCTTCCAATCTTTGATTCATATTTAATCATTTCCTCAGAACTTTTATATTTGTCTTGCATATAGACAAGAATCGAGAAATATTCCAGCACCCTATTCACGCAGTCACTAAACTAAATCTAATAATTGTATATTTCATTGATATGTTGTAGTTATTTCTTTATTTAGAGAGAAAACTAGTTTCTTCCAATCTTTGCTTCATATTTAATCATTTCCTCAGAACTTTTATATTTGTCTTGCATATAGACAAGAATCGAGAAATATTCCAGCACCCTATTCACGCAAACACTAAACTAAATCTAAGTAGTATCTATTTTCTCAATTAATTGTATACTTCATTAACATGTTGTAGTTATTTCTTTATTTAGAGAGAAAACTAGTGTACTCCAATCTTTGCTTCATATTTAATTATTTCCCCAGAACTTTTATAGTTGTCTTGCATATAGACAAGAATCGAGAAATATTCCAACACCCTATTCACGCAGTCATTAATCTAAATCTAAGCATCTATTTTCTCAATTAATTGTAAGCTTCTTTGATATGTTGTAGTTATTTCTTTATTTAGAGAGAAAACTAGTTTCCTCCAATCTTTGCTTCATATTTAATTATTTCCGCAGAACTTTTATGTTTATCTTACATATAGACAAGAATCGAGAAATATTCCAAAACCCTATTCACGTAGTCACTAAACTAAATCTAATAATTGTATATTTCATTGATATGCTGTAGTTATTTCTTTATTTAGAGTGAAAACTAGTTTCTTCCAATCTTTGCTTCATATTTAATCATTTCCTCAGAACTTTTATATTTGTCTTGCATATAGACAAGAATCGAGAAATATTCCAGCACCCTATTCACGCAGTCACTAAGCTAAATCTAAGTATCTCTTTCTCAATTAATTGTATACTTCATTGATATGTTGTAGTTATTTCTTTATTTAGAGAGAAAACTAGTTTCCTGCAATCTTTGCTTGATATTTAATTATTTCCGCAGAAATTTTATATTTATCTTACATATAGACAAGAATCGAAAAATATTCCAACACCCTATTCACGCAGTCACTAAACTAAATCTAATAATTGTATATTTCATTGATATGTTGTAGTTATTTCTTTATTTTGAGAGAAAACTAGTTTCCTCCAATCTTTGCTTGATATTTAATTATTTCCGCAGAACTTTTATATTTATCTTACATATAGACAAGAATCGAGAAATATTCCAACTCCCTATTCACGCAGTCACTAAACTAAATCTAAGCATCTATTTTCTCAATTAATTGTATGCTTCTTTGATATTTTGTAGTTATTTCTTTATTTAGAGAGAAAACTAGTTTCCTAAAGTCTTTGCTTCATATTTAATTATTTCCGCAGAACTTTTATATTTATCTTACATATAGACAAGAATAGAGAAATATTCCAACACCCTATTCTCGCAGTCACTAATCTAAATCTAAGCATCTATTTTCTCAATTAATTGTAAGCTTCTTTGATATGTTGTAGTTATATCTTTATTTAGAGAGAAAACTAGTTTCCTCCAATCTTTGCTTCATAATTAATTATTTCCGCAGAACTTTTATATTTATCTTACATAAAGACAAGAATCGATAAATATTCCAACACCCTATTCACGCAGTCATTAATCTAAATCTAAGCATCTATTTTCTCAATTAATTGTATGCTTCTTTGATATGTTGTAGTTATTTCTTTATTTAGAGAGAAAACTAGTTTCCTCCAATCTTTGCTTCATATTTTATTATTTCCGCAGAACTTTTTTATCATTCTTACATATAGAGAAGAATCGAGAAATATTCCAACACCCTATTCACGCAGTCATTAATCTAAATCTAAGCATCTATTTTCTCAATTAATTGTATGCTTCTTTGATATGTTGTAGTTATTTCTTTATTTGGAGAGAAAACTAGTTTACTCCAATCTTTGCTTCATATTTAATTATTACCGCAGAACTTTTGTATTTGTCTTGCATATAGACAAGAATCGAGAAGTATTCCAACACCCTATTCCCGCAGTCACTAATCTAAATCTAAGTATCTATTTTCTCAATTAATTGTATACTTCATTGATATGTTCTAGTTATTTCTTTATTTAGAGAGAAAACTAGTTTCCTCCAATCTTTTCTTCATATTTAACTATTTCCGCAGCACTTTTATATATAGACAAGAATCGAGAAATATTCCAACACCCTATTCACGCAGTCACTAAACTAAATCTAATAATTGTATATTTCATTGATATTTTGTAGTTATTTCTTTATTTAGAGAGAAAACTCGTTTCTTCCAATCTTTGCTTCATATTTAATCATTTCCTCAGAACTTTTATATTTGTCTTGCATATAGACAAGAATCGAGAAATATTCCAGCACCCTATTCACGCAAACACTAATCTAAATCTAAGCATCTATCTTCTCAATTAATTGTTTACTTCATTGATATGTTGTAGTTATTTCTTTATTTAGAGAGAAAACTAGTTTCCTCCAATCTTTGCTTCATATTTTATTATTTCCGCAGAACTTTTTTATCATTCTTACATATAGAGAAGAATCGAGAAATATTCCAACACCCTATTCACGCAGTCATTAATCTAAATCTAAGCATCTATTTTCTCAATTAATTGTATGCTTCTTTGATATGTTGTAGTTATTTCTTTATTTAGAGAGAAAACTAGTTTCCTGCAATCTTTGCTTGATATTTAATTATTTCCGCAGAACTTTTATATTTATCTTACATATAGACAAGAATCGAGAAATATTCCAACACCCTATTCACGCAGTCACTAAACTAAATCTAATAATTGTATATTTCATTGATATGTTGTAGTTATTTCTTTATTTAGAGAGAAAACTAGTTTCCTCCAATCTTTGCTTCATATTTAATTATTTCCGCAGAACTTTTATATTTATCTTACATATAGACAAGAATAGAGAAATATTCCAACACCCTATTCTCGCAGTCACTAATCTAAATCTAAGCATCTATTTTCTCAATTAATTGCAAGCTTCTTTGATATGTTGTAGTTATTTCTTTATTTAGAGAGAAAACTAGTTTCCTCCAATCTTTGCTTCATATTTAATTATTTCCGCAGAACTTTTATATTTATCTTACATATAGACAAGAATCGAGAAATATTCCAACACCCTATTCACGCAGTCACTAAACTAAATCTAATAATTGTATATTTCATTGATATGTTGTAGTTATTTCTTTATTTAGAGAGAAAACTAGTTTCTTCCAATCTTTGCTTCATATTTAATCATTTCCTCAGAACTTTTATATTTGTCTTGCATATAGACAAGAATCGAGAAATATTCCAGCACCCTATTCACGCAAACACTAAACTAAATCTAAGTAGTATCTATTTTCTCAATTAATTGTATACTTCATTAACATGTTGTAGTTATTTCTTCATTTAGAGAGAAAACTAGTGTCCTCCAATCTTTGCTTCATATTTAATTATTTCCCCAGAACTTTTATAGTTGTCTTGCATATAGACAAGAATCGAGAAATATTCCAACACCCTATTCACGCAGTCATTAATCTAAATCTAAGCATCTATTTTCTCAATTAATTGTAAGCTTCTTTGATATGTTGTAGTTATTTCTTTATTTAGAGAGAAAACTAGTTTCCTGCAATCTTTGCTTGATATTTAATTATTTCCGCAGAACTTTTATATTTATCTTACATATAGACAAGAATCGAAAAATATTCCAACACCCTATTCACGCAGTCACTAAACTAAATCTAATAATTGTATATTTCATTGATATGTTGTAGTTATTTCTTTATTTTGAGAGAAAACTAGTTTCCTCCAATCTTTGATTGATATTTAATTATTTCCGCAGAACTTTTATATTTATCTTACATATAGACAAGAATCGAGAAATATTCCAACTCCCTATTCACGCAGTCACTAATCTAAATCTAATCATCTATCTTCTCAATTAATTGTTTACTTCATTAATATGTTGCAGTTATTTCTTTATTTAGAGAGAAAACTAGTTTCCTCCAATCTTTGCTTCATATTTTATTATTTCCGCAGAACTTTTTTATCATTCTTACATATAGAGAAGAATCGAGAAATATTCCAACACCCTATTCACGCAGTCATAAATCTAAATCTAAGCATCTATTTTCTCAATTAATTGTATGCTTCTTTGATATGTTGTAGTTATTTCTTTATTTAGAGAGAAAACTAGTTTCCTCCAATCTTTGCTTCATATTTATTTATTTCCGCAGAACTTTTATATTTATCTTACATATAGACAAGAATAGAGAAATATTCCAACACCCTATTCTCGCAGTCACTAATCTAAATCTAAGCATCTATTTTCTCAATTAATTGTAAGCTTCTTTGATATGTTGTAGTTATTTCTTTATTTAGAGAGAAAACTAGTTTCCTCCAATCTTTGCTTCATATTTAATTATTTCCCCAGAACTTTTATATTTATCTTACATATAGACAAGAATCGAGAAATATTCCAACACCCTATTCACGCAGTCACTAAACTAAATCTAATAATTGTATATTTCATTGATATGTTGTAGTTATTTCTTTATTTAGAGAGAAAACTAGTTTCTTCCAATCTTTGCTTCATATTTAATCATTTCCTCAGAACTTTTATATTTGTCTTGCATATAGACAAGAATCGAGAAATATTCCAGCACCCTATTCACGCAAACACTAAACTAAATCTAAGTAGTATCTATTTTCTCAATTAATTGTATACTTCATTAACATGTTGTAGTTATTTCTTTATTTAGAGAGAAAACTAGTTTCCTCCAATCTTTGCTTCATATTTAATTATTTCCGCAGAACTTTTATATTTATCTTACATATAGACAAGAATCGAGAAATATTCCAACCCCCTATTCACGCAGTCACTAATCTAAATCTAAGTATCTATTTTCTCAATTAATTGTATACTTCATTAACATGTTGTAGTTATTTCTTTATTTAGAGAGAAAACTAGTTTCCTCCAATCTTTGCTTCATATTTAATTATTTCCCCAGAACTTTTATATTTATCTTCCATATAGACAAGAATCGAGAAATATTCCAACACCCTATTCACGCAGTCACTAATCTAAATCTAAGCATCTATTTTCTCAATTAATTGAATGCCTCTTTGATATTTTGTAGTTATTTCTTTATTTAGAGAGAAAACTAGTTTCCTCCTATCTTTGCTTCATATTTAATTATTTCCGCAGAACTTTTATATTTATCTTACATATAGACAAGAATCGAGAAATATTCCAACACCCTATTCACGCAGTCACTAAACTAAATCTAATAATTGTATATTTCATTGATATGTTGTAGTTATTTCTTTATTTAGAGAGAAAACTAGTTTCTTCCAATCTTTGCTTCATATTTAATCATTTCCTCAGAACTTTTATATTTGTCTTGCATATAGACAAGAATCGAGAAATATTCCAGCACCCTATTCACGCAAACACTAAACTAAATCTAAGTAGTATCTATTTTCTCAATTAATTGTATACTTCATTAACATGTTGTAGTTATTTCTTTATTTAGAGAGAAAACTAGTGTCCTCCAATCTTTGCTTCATATTTAATTATTTCCCCAGAACTTTTATAGTTGTCTTGCATATAGACAAGAATCGAGAAATATTCCAACACCCTATTCACGCAGTCATTAATCTAAATCTAAGCATCTATTTTCTCAATTAATTGTAAGCTTCTTTGATATGTTGTAGTTATTTCTTTATTTAGAGAGAAAACTAGTTTCCTGCAATCTTTGCTTGATATTTAATTATTTCCGCAGAACTTTTATATTTATCTTACATATAGACAAGAATCGAAAAATATTCCAACACCCTATTCACGCAGTCACTAAACTAAATCTAATAATTGTATATTTCATTGATATGTTGTAGTTATTTCTTTATTTTGAGAGAAAACTAGTTTCCTCCAATCTTTGATTGATATTTAATTATTTCCGCAGAACTTTTATATTTATCTTACATATAGACAAGAATCGAGAAATATTCCAACTCCCTATTCACGCAGTCACTAATCTAAATCTAATCATCTATCTTCTCAATTAATTGTTTACTTCATTAATATGTTGCAGTTATTTCTTTATTTAGAGAGAAAACTAGTTTCCTCCAATCTTTGCTTCATATTTTATTATTTCCGCAGAACTTTTTTATCATTCTTACATATAGAGAAGAATCGAGAAATATTCCAACACCCTATTCACGCAGTCATAAATCTAAATCTAAGCATCTATTTTCTCAATTAATTGTATGCTTCTTTGATATGTTGTAGTTATTTCTTTATTTAGAGAGAAAACTAGTTTCCTCCAATCTTTGCTTCATATTTATTTATTTCCGCAGAACTTTTATATTTATCTTACATATAGACAAGAATAGAGAAATATTCCAACACCCTATTCTCGCAGTCACTAATCTAAATCTAAGCATCTATTTTCTCAATTAATTGTAAGCTTCTTTGATATGTTGTAGTTATTTCTTTATTTAGAGAGAAAACTAGTTTCCTCCAATCTTTGCTTCATATTTAATTATTTCCCCAGAACTTTTATATTTATCTTACATATAGACAAGAATCGAGAAATATTCCAACACCCTATTCACGCAGTCACTAAACTAAATCTAATAATTGTATATTTCATTGATATGTTGTAGTTATTTCTTTATTTAGAGAGAAAACTAGTTTCTTCCAATCTTTGCTTCATATTTAATCATTTCCTCAGAACTTTTATATTTGTCTTGCATATAGACAAGAATCGAGAAATATTCCAGCACCCTATTCACGCAAACACTAAACTAAATCTAAGTAGTATCTATTTTCTCAATTAATTGTATACTTCATTAACATGTTGTAGTTATTTCTTTATTTAGAGAGAAAACTAGTTTCCTCCAATCTTTGCTTCATATTTAATTATTTCCGCAGAACTTTTATATTTATCTTACATATAGACAAGAATCGAGAAATATTCCAACCCCCTATTCACGCAGTCACTAATCTAAATCTAAGTATCTATTTTCTCAATTAATTGTATACTTCATTAACATGTTGTAGTTATTTCTTTATTTAGAGAGAAAACTAGTTTTCTCCAATCTTTGCTTGATATTTAATTATTTCCCCAGAACTTTTATATTTATCTTCCATATAGACAAGAATCGAGAAATATTCCAACACCCTATTCACGCAGTCACTAATCTAAATCTAAGCATCTATTTTCTCAATTAATTGAATGCCTCTTTGATATTTTGTAGTTATTTCTTTATTTAGAGAGAAAACTAGTTTCCTCCTATCTTTGCTTCATATTTAATTATTTCCGCAGAACTTTTATATTTATCTTACATATAGACAAGAATAGAGAAATATTCCAACACCCTATTCACGCAGTCACTAAACTAAATCTAATAATTGTATATTTCATTGATATGTTGTAGTTTTTTCTTTATTTAGAGAGAAAACTAGTTTCTTCCAATCTTTGATTCATATTTAATCATTTCCTCAGAACTTTTATATTTGTCTTGCATATAGACAAGAATCGAGAAATATTCCAGCACCCTATTCACGCAGTCACTAAACTAAATCTAATAATTGTATATTTCATTGATATGTTGTAGTTATTTCTTTATTTAGAGAGAAAACTAGTTTCTTCCAATCTTTGCTTCATATTTAATCATTTCCTCAGAACTTTTATATTTGTCTTGCATATAGACAAGAATCGAGAAATATTCCAGCACCCTATTCACGCAAACACTAAACTAAATCTAAGTAGTATCTATTTTCTCAATTAATTGTATACTTCATTAACATGTTGTAGTTATTTCTTTATTTAGAGAGAAAACTAGTGTACTCCAATCTTTGCTTCATATTTAATTATTTCCCCAGAACTTTTATAGTTGTCTTGCATATAGACAAGAATCGAGAAATATTCCAGCACCCTATTCACGCAGTCACTAAGCTAAATCTAAGTATCTCTTTCTCAATTAATTGTATACTTCATTGATATGTTGTAGTTATTTCTTTATTTAGAGAGAAAACTAGTTTCCTGCAATCTTTGCTTGATATTTAATTATTTCCGCAGAAATTTTATATTTATCTTACATATAGACAAGAATCGAAAAATATTCCAACACCCTATTCACGCAGTCACTAAACTAAATCTAATAATTGTATATTTCATTGATATGTTGTAGTTATTTCTTTATTTTGAGAGAAAACTAGTTTCCTCCAATCTTTGCTTGATATTTAATTATTTCCGCAGAACTTTTATATTTATCTTACATATAGACAAGAATCGAGAAATATTCCAACTCCCTATTCACGCAGTCACTAAACTAAATCTAAGCATCTATTTTCTCAATTAATTGTATGCTTCTTTGATATTTTGTAGTTATTTCTTTATTTAGAGAGAAAACTAGTTTCCTAAAGTCTTTGCTTCATATTTAATTATTTCCGCAGAACTTTTATATTTATCTTACATATAGACAAGAATAGAGAAATATTCCAACACCCTATTCTCGCAGTCACTAATCTAAATCTAAGCATCTATTTTCTCAATTAATTGTAAGCTTCTTTGATATGTTGTAGTTATATCTTTATTTAGAGAGAAAACTAGTTTCCTCCAATCTTTGCTTCATAATTAATTATTTCCGCAGAACTTTTATATTTATCTTACATAAAGACAAGAATCGATAAATATTCCAACACCCTATTCACGCAGTCATTAATCTAAATCTAAGCATCTATTTTCTCAATTAATTGTATGCTTCTTTGATATGTTGTAGTTATTTCTTTATTTAGAGAGAAAACTAGTTTCCTCCAATCTTTGCTTCATATTTTATTATTTCCGCAGAACTTTTTTATCATTCTTACATATAGAGAAGAATCGAGAAATATTCCAACACCCTATTCACGCAGTCATTAATCTAAATCTAAGCATCTATTTTCTCAATTAATTGTATGCTTCTTTGATATGTTGTAGTTATTTCTTTATTTGGAGAGAAAACTAGTTTACTCCAATCTTTGCTTCATATTTAATTATTACCGCAGAACTTTTGTATTTGTCTTGCATATAGACAAGAATCGAGAAGTATTCCAACACCCTATTCCCGCAGTCACTAATCTAAATCTAAGTATCTATTTTCTCAATTAATTGTATACTTCATTGATATGTTCTAGTTATTTCTTTATTTAGAGAGAAAACTAGTTTCCTCCAATCTTTTCTTCATATTTAACTATTTCCGCAGCACTTTTATATATAGACAAGAATCGAGAAATATTCCAACACCCTATTCACGCAGTCACTAAACTAAATCTAATAATTGTATATTTCATTGATATTTTGTAGTTATTTCTTTATTTAGAGAGAAAACTCGTTTCTTCCAATCTTTGCTTCATATTTAATCATTTCCTCAGAACTTTTATATTTGTCTTGCATATAGACAAGAATCGAGAAATATTCCAGCACCCTATTCACGCAAACACTAATCTAAATCTAAGCATCTATCTTCTCAATTAATTGTTTACTTCATTGATATGTTGTAGTTATTTCTTTATTTAGAGAGAAAACTAGTTTCCTCCAATCTTTGCTTCATATTTAATTATTTCCGCAGAACTTTTATATTTGTCTTGCATATAGACAAGAATCGAGAAATATTCCAACACCCTATTTAAGCAGTCACTAAGCTAAATCTAAGTATCTCTTTCTCAATTAATTGTATACTTCATTGATATGTAGTTATTTCTTTATTTAGAGAGAAAACTAGTTTCCTGCAATCTTTGCTTGATATTTAATTATTTCCGCAGAACTTTTATATTTATCTCACATATAGACAAGAATCGAAAAATATTCCAACACCCTATTCACGCAGTCACTAAACTAAATCTAATAATTGTATATTTCATTGATATGTTGTAGTTATTTCTTTATTTTGAGAGAAAACTAGTTTCCTCCAATCTTTGCTTGATATTTAATTATTTCCGCAGAACTTTTATATTTATCTTACATATAGACAAGAATCGAGAAATATTCCAACTCCCTATTCACGCAGTCACTAATCTAAATCTAATCATCTATCTTCTCAATTAATTGTTTACTTCATTAATATGTTGCAGTTATTTCTTTATTTAGAGAGAAAACTAGTTTCCTCCAATCTTTGCTTCATATTTTATTATTTCCGCAGAACTTTTTTATCATTCTTACATATAGAGAAGAATCGAGAAATATTCCAACACCCTATTCACGCAGTCATAAATCTAAATCTAAGCATCTATTTTCTCAATTAATTGTATGCTTCTTTGATATGTTGTAGTTATTTCTTTATTTAGAGAGAAAACTAGTTTCCTCCAATCTTTGCTTCATATTTATTTATTTCCGCAGAACTTTTATATTTATCTTACATATAGACAAGAATAGAGAAATATTCCAACACCCTATTCTCGCAGTCACTAATCTAAATCTAAGCATCTATTTTCTCAATTAATTGTAAGCTTCTTTGATATGTTGTAGTTATTTCTTTATTTAGAGAGAAAACTAGTTTCCTCCAATCTTTGCTTCATATTTAATTATTTCCCCAGAACTTTTATATTTATCTTACATATAGACAAGAATCGAGAAATATTCCAACACCCTATTCACGCAGTCACTAAACTAAATCTAATAATTGTATATTTCATTGATATGTTGTAGTTATTTCTTTATTTAGAGAGAAAACTAGTTTCTTCCAATCTTTGCTTCATATTTAATCATTTCCTCAGAACTTTTATATTTGTCTTGCATATAGACAAGAATCGAGAAATATTCCTGCACCCTATTCACGCAAACACTAAACTAAATCTAAGTAGTATCTATTTTCTCAATTAATTGTATACTTCATTAACATGTTGTAGTTATTTCTTTATTTAGAGAGAAAACTAGTTTCCTCCAATCTTTGCTTCATATTTAATTATTTCCGCAGAACTTTTATATTTATCTTACATATAGACAAGAATCGAGAAATATTCCAACCCCCTATTCACGCAGTCACTAATCTAAATCTAAGTATCTATTTTCTCAATTAATTGTATACTTCATTAACATGTTGTTGTTATTTCTTTATTTAGAGAGAAAACTAGTTTCCTCCAATCTTTGCTTCATATTTAATTATTTCCCCAGAACTTTTATATTTATCTTCCATATAGACAAGAATCGAGAAATATTCCAACACCCTATTCACGCAGTCACTAAACTAAATCTAATAATTGTTTATTCCATTGATATGTTGTAGTTTTTTCTTTATTTAGAGAGAAAACTAGTTTCTTCCAATCTTTGATTCATATTTAATCATTTCCTCAGAACTTTTATATTTGTCTTGCATATAGACAAGAATCGAGAAATATTCCAGCACCCTATTCACGCAGTCACTAAACTAAATCTAATAATTGTATATTTCATTGATATGTTGTAGTTATTTCTTTATTTAGAGAGAAAACTAGTTTCTTCCAATCTTTGCTTCATATTTAATCATTTCCTCAGAACTTTTATATTTGTCTTGCATATAGACAAGAATCGAGAAATATTCCAGCACCCTATTCACGCAAACACTAAACTAAATCTAAGTAGTATCTATTTTCTCAATTAATTGTATACTTCATTAACATGTTGTAGTTATTTCTTTATTTAGAGAGAAAACTAGTGTACTCCAATCTTTGCTTCATATTTAATTATTTCCCCAGAACTTTTATAGTTGTCTTGCATATAGACAAGAATCGAGAAATATTCCAACACCCTATTCACGCAGTCATTAATCTAAATCTAAGCATCTATTTTCTCAATTAATTGTAAGCTTCTTTGATATGTTGTAGTTATTTCTTTATTTAGAGAGAAAACTAGTTTCCTCCAATCTTTGCTTCATATTTAATTATTTCCGCAGAACTTTTATGTTTATCTTACATATAGACAAGAATCGAGAAATATTCCATAACCCTATTCACGCAGTCACTAAACTAAATCTAATAATTGTATATTTCATTGATATGCTGTAGTTATTTCTTTATTTAGAGTGAAAACTAGTTTCTTCCAATCTTTGCTTCATATTTAATCATTTCCTCAGAACTTTTATATTTGTCTTGCATATAGACAAGAATCGAGAAATATTCCAGCACCCTATTCACGCAGTCACTAAGCTAAATCTAAGTTTCTCTTTCTCAATTAATTGTATACTTCATTGATATGTTGTAGTTATTTCTTTATTTAGAGAGAAAACTAGTTTCCTGCAATCTTTGCTTGATATTTAATTATTTCCGCAGAACTTTTATATTTATCTTACATATAGACAAGAATCGAAAAATATTCCAACACCCTATTCAAGCAGTCACTAAACTAAATCTAATAATTGTATATTTCATTGATATGTTGTAGTTATTTCTTTATTTTGAGAGAAAACTAGTTTCCTCCAATCTTTGCTTGATATTTAATTATTTCCGCAGAACTTTTACATTTATCTTACATATAGACAAGAATCGAGAAATATTCCAACTCCCTATTCACGCAGTCACTAATCTAAATCTAAGCATCTATTTTCTCAATTAATTGTATGCTTCTTTGATATTTTGTAGTTATTTCTTTATTTAGAGAGAAAACTAGTTTCCTCCAGTCTTTGCTTCATATTTAATTATTTCCGCAGAACTTTTATATTTGTCTTGCATATAGACAAGAATCGAGAAGTATTCCAGCACCCTATTCACGCAAACACTAAACTAAATCTAAGTAGTATCTATTTTCTCAATTAATTGTATACTTCATTAACATGTTGTAGTTATTGCTTTATTTAGAGAGAAAACTAGTTTCCTCCAATCTTTGCTTCATATTTAATTATTTCCCCAGAACTTTTATAGTTGTCTTGCATATAGACAAGAATCGAGAAATATTCCAACACCCTATTCACGCTGTCATTAATCTAAATCTAAGCATCTATTTTCTCAATTAATTGTATGCTTCTTTGATATGTTGTAGTTATTTCTTTATTTAGAGAGAAAACTAGTTTCCTCCAATCTTTGCTTCATATTTAATTATTTCCGCAGAACTTTTATATTTATCTTACATATAGACAAGAATCGAGAAATATTCCAACCCCCTATTCACGCAGTCACTAATCTAAATCTAAGTATCTATTTTCTCAATTAATTGTATACTTCATTAACATGTTGTAGTTATTTCTTTATTTAGAGAGAAAACTAGTTTCCTCCAATCTTTGCTTCATATTTAATTATTTCCCCAGAACTTTTATATTTATCTTCCATATAGACAAGAATCGAGAAATATTCCAACACCCTATTCACGCAGTCACTAATCTAAATCTAAGCATCTATTTTCTCAATTAATTGAATGCCTCTTTGATATTTTGTAGTTATTTCTTTATTTAGAGAGAAAACTAGTTTCCTCCAATCTTTGCTTCATATTTAATTATTTCCGCAGAACTTTTATATTTATCTTACATATAGACAAGAATAGAGAAATATTCCAACACCCTATTCTCGCAGTCACTAATCTAAATCTAAGTATCTATTTTCTCAATTAATTGTATACTTCATTAACATGTTGTAGTTATTTCTTTATTTAGAGAGAAAACTAGTTTCCTCCAATCTTTGCTTCATATTTAATTATTTCCCCAGAACTTTTATATTTATCTTACATATAGACAAGAATAGAGAAATATTCCAACACCCTATTCTCGCAGTCACTAATCTAAATCTAAGCATCTATTTTCTCAATTAATTGTAAGCTTCTTTGATATGTTGTAGTTATTTCTTTATTTAGAGAGAAAACTAGTTTCCTCCAATCTTTGCTTCATATTTAATTATTTCCGCAGAACTTTTATATTTATCTTACATATAGACAAGAATCGAGAAATATTCCAACACCCTATTCACGCAGTCACTAAACTAAATCTAATAATTGTATATTTCATTGATATGTTGTAGTTATTTCTTTATTTAGAGAGAAAACTAGTTTCTTCCAATCTTTGCTTCATATTTAATCATTTCCTCAGAACTTTTATATTTGTCTTGCATATAGACAAGAATCGAGAAATATTCCAGCACCCTATTCACGCAAACACTAAACTAAATCTAAGTAGTATCTATTTTCTCAATTAATTGTATACTTCATTAACATGTTGTAGTTATTTCTTTATTTAGAGAGAAAACTAGTTTCGTGCAATCTTTGCTTGATATCTAATTATTTCCGCAGAACTTTTATATTTATCTTACATATAGACAAGAATCGAAAAATATTCCAACACCCTATTCACGCAGTCACTAAACTAAATCTAATAATTGTATATTTCATTGATATGTTGTAGTTATTTCTTTATTTTGAGAGAAAACTAGTTTCCTCCAATCTTTGCTTGATATTTAATTATTTCCGCAGAACTTTTATATTTATCTTACATATAGACAAGAATCGAGAAATATTCCAACTCCCTATTCACGCAGTCACTAATCTAAATCTAAGCATCTATTTTCTCAATTAATTGTATGCTTCTTTGATATTTTGTAGTTTTTTCTTTATTTAGAGAGAAAACTAGTTTCCTCCAGTCTTTGCTTCATATTTAATTATTTCCGCAGAACTTTTATATTTATCTTACATATAGACAAGAATCGAGAAATATTCCAACACCCTATTCACGCAGTCACTAAACTAAATCTAATAATTGTATATTCCATTGATATGTTGTAGTTTTTTCTTTATTTAGAGAGAAAACTAGTTTCTTCCAATCTTTGATTCATATTTAATCATTTCCTCAGAACTTTTATATTTGTCTTGCATATAGACAAGAATCGAGAAATATTCCAGCACCCTATTCACGCAGTCACTAAACTAAATCTAATAATTGTATATTTCATTGATATGTTGTAGTTATTTCTTTATTTAGAGAGAAAACTAGTTTCTTCCAATCTTTGCTTCATATTTAATCATTTCCTCAGAACTTTTATATTTGTCTTGCATATAGACAAGAATCGAGAAATATTCCAGCACCCTATTCACGCAAACACTAAACTAAATCTAAGTAGTATCTATTTTCTCAATTAATTGTATACTTCATTAACATGTTGTAGTTATTTCTTTATTTAGAGAGAAAACTAGTGTCCTCCAATCTTTGCTTCATATTTAATTATTTCCCCAGAACTTTTATAGTTGTCTTGCATATAGACAAGAATCGAGAAATATTCCAACACCCTATTCACGCAGTCATTAATCTAAATCTAAGCATCTATTTTCTCAATTAATTGTAAGCTTCTTTGATATGTTGTAGTTATTTCTTTATTTAGAGAGAAAACTAGTTTCCTCCAATCTTTGCTTCATATTTAATTATTTCCGCAGAACTTTTATGTTTATCTTACATATAGACAAGAATCGAGAAATATTCCAACACCCTATTCACGCAGTCAGTAAACTAAATCTAATAATTGTATATTTCATTGATATGCTGTAGTTATTTCTTTATTTAGAGTGAAAACTAGTTTCTTCCAATCTTTGCTTCATATTTAATAATTTCCTCAGAACTTTTATATTTGTCTTGCATATAGACAAGAATCGAGAAATATTCCAGCACCCTATTCACGCAGTCACTAAGCTAAATCTAAGTATCTCTTTCTCAATTAATTGTATACTTCATTGATATGTTGTAGTTATTTCTTTATTTAGAGAGAAAACTAGTTTCCTGCAATCTTTGCTTGATATTTAATTATTTCCGCAGAACTTTTATATTTATCTTACATATAGACAAGAATCGAAAAATATTCCAACACCCTATTCACGCAGTCACTAAACTAAATCTAATAATTGTATATTTCATTGATATATTGTAGTTATTTTTTATTTTGAGAGAAAACTAGTTTCCTCCAATCTTTGCTTGATATTTAATTATTTCCGCAGAACTTTTATATTTATCTTACATAAACAAGAATCGAGAAATATTCCAACTCCCTATTCACGCAGTCACTAATCTAAATCTAAGCATCTATTTTCTCAATTAATTGTATGCTTCTTTGATATTTTGTAGTTATTTCTTTATTTAGAGAGAAAACTAGTTTCCTAAAGTCTTTGCTTCATATTTAATTATTTCCGCAGAACTTTTATATTTATCTTAGATATAGACAAGAATAGAGAAATATTCCAACACCCTATTCTCGCAGTCACTAATCTAAATCTAAGCATCTATTTTCTCAATTAATTGTAAGCTTCTTTGATATGTTGTAGTTATATCTTTATTTAGAGAGAAAACTAGTTTCCTCCAATCTTTGCTTCATAATTAATTATTTCCGCAGAACTTTTATATTTATCTTACATATAGACAAGAATCGAGAAATATTCCAACACCCTATTCACGCAGTCACTAAACTAAATCTAATAATTGTATATTCCATTGATATGTTGTAGTTATTTCTTTATTTAGAGAGAAAACTAGTTTCTTCCAATCTTTGCTTCATATTTTATTATTTCCGCAGAACTTTTTTATCATTCTTACATATAGAGAAGAATCGAGAAATATTCCAACACCCTATTCACGCAGTCATTAATCTAAATCTAAGCATCTATTTTCTCAATTAATTGTATGCTTCTTTGATATGTTGTAGTTATTTCTTTATTTAGAGAGAAAACTAGTTTCCTCCAATCTTTGCTTCACATTTAATTATTTCCGCAGAACTTTTATATTTATCTTACATATAGACAAGAATCGAGAAATATTCCAACACCCTATTCACGCTGTCACTAATCTAAATCTAAGCATCTATTTTCTCAATTAATTGTATGCTTCTGTGATATGTTGTAGTTATTTCTTTATTTGGAGAGAAAACTAGTTTACTCCAATCTTTGCTTCATATTTAATTATTACCGCAGAACTTTTGTATTTGTCTTGCATATAGACAAGAATCGAGAAGTATTCCAACACCCTATTCCCGCAGTCACTAATCTAAATCTAAGTATCTATTTTCTCAATTAATTGTATACTTCATTGATATGTTCTAGATATTTCTTTATTTAGAGAGAAAACTAGTTTCCTCCAATCTTTTCTTCATATTTAACTATTTCCGCAGCACTTTTATATATAGACAAGAATCGAGAAATATTCCAACACCCTATTCACGCAGTCACTAAACTAAATCTAATAATTGTATATTTCATTGATATTTTGTAGTTATTTCTTTATTTAGAGAGAAAACTCGTTTCTTCCAATCTTTGCTTCATATTTAATCATTTCCTCAGAACTTTTATATTTGTCTTGCATATAGACAAGAATCGAGAAATATTCCAGCACCCTATTCACGCAAACACTAATCTAAATCTAAGCATCTATCTTCTCAATTAATTGTTTACTTCATTGATATGTTGTAGTTATTTCTTTATTTAGAGAGAAAACTAGTTTCCTCCAATCTTTGCTTCATATTTAATTATTTCCGCAGAACTTTTATATTTGTCTTGCATATAGACAAGAATCGAGAAATATTTCAACACCCTATTTCAGCAGTCACTAATCTAAATCTAAGCATCTATTTTCTCAATTAATTGTATACTTCTTTGATATGTTGAAGTTATTTCTTTATTTGGAGAGAAAACTAGTTTCCTCCAATCTTTGCTTCATATTTAATCATTTCCTCAGAACTTTTATATTTGTCTTGCATATAGACAAGAATCGAGAAATATTCCAGCACCCTATTCACGCAGTCACTAATCTAAATCTAAGCATCTATTTTCTCAATTAATTGTATGCTTCTTTGATATGTTGTAGTTATTTCTTTATTTAGAGAGAAAACTAGTTTCCTCCAATATTTGCTTCATATTTAATTATTTCCGCAGAACTTTTATATTTATCTTACATATAGACAAGAATCGAGAAATATTCCAACCCCCTATTCACGCAGTCACTAATCTAAATCTAAGTATCTATTTTCTCAATTAATTGTATACTTCATTAACATGTTGTAGTTATTTCTTTATTTAGAGAGAAAACTAGTTTCCTCCAATCTTTGCTTCATATTTAATTATTTCCCCAGAACTTTTATATTTATCTTCCATATAGACGAGAATAGAGAAATATTCCAACACCCTATTCACGCAGTCACTAATCTAAATCTAAGCATCTATTTTCTCAATTAATTGAATGCCTCTTTGATATTTTGTAGTTATTTCTTTATTTAGAGAGAAAACTAGTTTCCTCCAATCTTTGCTTCATATTTAATTATTTCCGCAGAACTTTTATATTTATCTTACAGATAGACAATAATCGAGAAATATTCCAGCACCCTATTCACGCAAACACTAATCTAAATCTAAGCATCTATCTTCTCAATTAATTGTTTACTTCATTGATATGTTGTAGTTATTTCTTTATTTAGAGAGAAGACTAGTTTCCTCCAATCTTTGCTTCATATTTTATTATTTCCGCAGGACTTTTATATTTGTCTTGCATATAGACAAGAATCGAGAAATATTCCATCACCCTATTCACGCAGTCACTAAGCTAAATCTAAGTATCTCTTTCTCAATTAATTGTATACTTCATTGATATGTTGTAGTTATTTCTTTATTTAGAGAGAAAACTAGTTTCCTCCAATCTTTGCTTGATATTTTATTATTTCCGCAGAACTTTTATATTTATCTTACATATAGACAAGAATCGATAAATATTTCAACACCCTATTCACGCAGTCACTAAACTAAATCTTATAATTGTATATTTCATTGATATGTTGTAGTTATTTCTTTATTTAGAGAGAAAACTAGTTTCTTCCAATCTTTGCTTCATATTTAATCATTTCCTCAGAACTTTTATATTTGTCTTGCATATAGACAAGAATCGAGAAATATTCCAGCACCCTATTCACGCAGTCATTAATCTAAATCTAAGCATCTATTTTCTCAATTAATTGTATGCTTCTTTGATATGTTGTAGTTATTTCTTTATTTAGAGAGAAAACTAGTTTCCTCCAATCTTTGCTTCATATTTAATTATTTCCGCTGAACTTTTATATTTATCTTACATATAGACAAGAATCGAGAAATATTCCAACACCCTATTCACGCAAACACTAATCTAAATCTAAGCATCTATCTTCTCAATTAATTGTTTACTTCATTAATATGTTGTAGTTATTTCTTTATTTAGAGAGAAAACTAGTTTCCTCCAATCTTTGCTTCATATTTTATTATTTCCGCAGAACTTTTTTATCATTCTTACATATAGAGAAGAATCGAGAAATATTCCATCACCCTATTCACGCAGTCATTAATCTAAATCTAAGCATCTATTTTCTCAATTAATTGTATGCTTCTTTGATATGTTGTAGTTATTTCTTTATTTAGAGAGAAAACTAGTTACCTCCAATCTTTGCTTCATATTTAACTATTTCCGCAGAACTTTTATATTTATCTTACATATAGACAAGAATCGAGAAATATTCCAACACCCTATTCACGCTGTCACTAATCTAAATCTAAGCATCTATTTTCTCAATTAATTGTATGCTTCTTTGATATGTTGTAGTTATTTCTTTATTTGGAGAGAAAACTAGTTTACTCCAATCTTTGCTTCATATTTAATTATTACCGCAGAACTTTTGTATTTGTCTTGCATATAGACAAGAATCGAGAAGTATTCCAACACCCTATTCCCGCAGTCACTAATCTAAATCTAAGTATCTATTTTCTCAATTAATTGTATACTTCATTGATATGTTCTAGTTATTTCTTTATTTAGAGAGAAAACTAGTTTCCTCCAATCTTTTCTTCATATTTAACTATTTCCGCAGCACTTTTATATATAGACAAGAATCGAGAAATATTCCAACACCCTTTTCACGCAGTCACTAAACTAAATCTAATAATTGTATATTTCATTGATATTTTGTAGTTATTTCTTTATTTAGAGAGAAAACTCGTTTCTTCCAATCTTTGCTTCATATTTAATCATTTCCTCAGAACTTTTATATTTGTCTTGCATATAGACAAGAATCGAGAAATATTCCAGCACCCTATTCACGCAAACACTAATCTAAATCTAAGCATCTATCTTCTCAATTAATTGTTTACTTCATTGATATGTTGTAGTTATTTCTTTATTTAGAGAGAAGACTAGTTTCCTCCAATCTTTGCTTCATATTTTATTATTTCCGCAGGACTTTTATATTTGTCTTGCATATAGACAAGAATCGAGAAATATTCCATCACCCTATTCACGCAGTTACTAAGCTAAATCTAAGTATCTCTTTCTCAATTAATTGTATACTTCATTGATATGTTGTAGTTATTTCTTTATTTAGAGAGAAAACTAGTTTCTTCCAATCTTTGCTTCATATTTAATCATTTCCTTAGAACTTTTATATTTGTCTTGCATATAGACAAGAATCGAGAAATATTCCAGCACCCTATTCACGCAAACACTAAACTAAATCTAAGTAGTATCTATTTTCTCAATTAATTGTATACTTCATTAACATGTTGTAGTTATTGCTTTATTTAGAGAGAAAACTAGTTTCCTCCAATCTTTGCTTCATATTTAATTATTTCCCCAGAACTTTTATATTTATCTTCCATATAGACGAGAATAGAGAAATATTCCAACACCCTATTCACGCAGTCACTAATCTAAATCTAAGCATCTATTTTCTCAATTAATTGAATGCCTCTTTGATATTTTGTAGTTATTTCTTTATTTAGAGAGAAAACTAGTTTCCTCCAATCTTTGCTTCATATTTAATTATTTCCGCAGAACTTTTATATTTATCTTACAGATAGACAATAATCGAGAAATATTCCAGCACCCTATTCACGCAAACACTAATCTAAATCTAAGCATCTATCTTCTCAATTAATTGTTTACTTCATTGATATGTTGTAGTTATTTCTTTATTTAGAGAGAAGACTAGTTTCCTCCAATCTTTGCTTCATATTTTATTATTTCCGCAGGACTTTTATATTTGTCTTGCATATAGACAAGAATCGAGAAATATTCCATCACCCTATTCACGCAGTCACTAAGCTAAATCTAAGTATCTCTTTCTCAATTAATTGTATACTTCATTGATATGTTGTAGTTATTTCTTTATTTAGAGAGAAAACTAGTTTCCTCCAATCTTTGCTTGATATTTTATTATTTCCGCAGAACTTTTATATTTATCTTACATATAGACAAGAATCGATAAATATTCCAACACCCTATTCACGCAGTCACTAAACTAAATCTTATAATTGTATATTTCATTGATATGTTGTAGTTATTTCTTTATTTGGAGAGAAAACTAGTTTCCTCCAATCTTTGCTTCATATTTAATTATTTCCGCAGAACTTTTATATTTGTCTTGCATATAGACAAGAATGGAGAAGTATTCCAACACCCTATTCCCGCAGTCACTAATCTAAATCTAAGCATCTATTTTCTCAATTAATTGTATGCTTCTTTGATATGTTGTAGTTATTTCTTTATTTGGAGAGAAAACTAGTTTACTCCAATCTTTGCTTCATATTTAATTATTACCGCAGAACTTTTGTATTTGTCTTGCATATAGACAAGAATCGAGAAGTATTCCAACACCCTATTCCCGCAGTCACTAATCTAAATCTAAGTATCTATTTTCTCAATTAATTGTATACTTCATTGATATGTTCTAGTTATTTCTTTATTTAGAGAGAAAACTAGTTTCCTCCAATCTTTTCTTCATATTTAACTATTTCCGCAGGACTTTTATATTTGTCTTGCATATAGACAAGAATCGAGAAATATTCCATCACCCTATTCACGCAGTCACTAAGCTAAATCTAAGTATCTCTTTCTCAATTAATTGTATACTTCATTGATATGTTGTAGTTATTTCTTTATTTAGAGAGAAAACTAGTTTCCTCCAATCTTTGCTTGATATTTTATTATTTCCGCAGAACTTTTATATTTATCTTACATATAGACAAGAATCGATAAATATTCCAACACCCTATTCACGCAGTCACTAAACTAAATCTTATAATTGTATATTTCATTGATATGTTGTAGTTATTTCTTTATTTGGAGAGAAAACTAGTTTCCTCCAATCTTTGCTTCATATTTAATTATTTCCGCAGAACTTTTATATTTGTCTTGCATATAGACAAGAATGGAGAAGTATTCCAATACCCTATTCCCGCAGTCACTAATCTAAATCTAAGTATCTATTTTCGCAATTAATTGTATGCTTCATTAACATGTTGTAGTTATTTCTTTATTTAGAGAGAAAACTAGTTTCCTCCAATCTTTGCTTGATATTTAATTATTTCCGCAGAACTTTTATATTTATCTTACATATAGACAAGAATCGAGAAATATTCCAACACCCTATTCACGCAGTCACTAAACTAAATCTAATAATTGTATATTTCATTGAAACAGTGGCGTACCTAGGGGGGGGGGGGCGGTGGGTGCGGTCCGCACCGGGCGGCACTTCCCTTTGGGCGGCATTTTTTATATTTACTTATAGCTGTAAAAAGCAACTTATTCATTTCATATTTATTTTCTTTCTTGAATAATATATGATTATTATGATTATTATAAGTTTAATATTTGGTTTATATAAATTATGATTAACTATATAATTTCGAATATTATTCCTCGGTTTATATAAATGCATTTCAGTGTAAATTTTGAATTCTAATTCAAGAACAAGATAATAATTTTATTTTATTGTATTCATTAAAATTCGTTGAATTCGTAAAAGGATCTTTACGATTTTGTTCGGCAATTTTTCCTAACTAAAATTTTTTGATATCAGTTTATAAATATCAGTTTAGAGAGAAAACTAGTTTCCTTCAATCTTTGCTTCATATTTGGGTTGTTTGGGTTTTTGGCGCAAGAGCCAGTTTTGGCTATATCGCGCCTCCAACTAGGTAGATATTCTACAGCTAGGTTCACAATTCTGTTTTGGTTTAAAAACTAGATAGATGTATAAATGCCAATATCTTTAAGGTATGAGAAAATGTTAGAGTGAAAATCATCTCCAATTAGTGAAAACAATGACGGATGGAAGGTACCAAAATGACGCAGTCTCTGGTTTTTAAATTTACTGCATTCTATCAAAAAATGTATAACAGTTAAAGGTTCTTTACAATTTGTGCATTCTGGTTCTGGTTCGTTTAGAAAAAGGTGTTTATGAGTTATTCGTGTGTGGCCAATACGCAAGCGGTTTAAAAGCACTTCAAGTCTTCGACTGATGTTTAACTGTTTATAAGGCTGTATGTAAGTTTTAATGGCGTGTAGTTTGTTATTAGTTTCATTCTTCCAACAGTTTTGCCATTGTGATTCGAGAATATTTTGAATTGATTTTTTTACGTCAGAATAAGTCAGCGGATTGTTCGATAGATTGTTTGTTGATTTTGCTATTGAGTCAGCAACTTCGTTTCCTGCTATATTTGTATGACCTGGGATCCAGCAAAAAGTTATTTTATGTCCATCCTGTAACAAATTATCATAAGTGTCTAAAATTTTATTGAAAATGGAGTGAGGATTAGGAGATCGGTTATGTAGAGCTGCAATGCAACTTTTTGAATCAGAATATATAAACCATTTTGTGCGTTTCTGGGTTAATATGTACTGAAGAGCTAAGAGTATGGCATGAGATTCAGCAGTAAATACTGAACAGTTTGGATGAAGTTTTTCTGAAATGGTACAATCAGGAAATTTAACTCCGCTCTCCGTGTGACCTGCACTTTTAGACCCATCGGTATAAATAGATTTATAGTCAGAATATTCTTCTCTATGAGATTTAAAAGTCTGTTGATAAATGACATCTGTAGTTTGTCCTTTTGTCAAATTTTTAAAAACGTCTAGGGTTTGAACCTGGGTCAATTTCCAAGGAGGTTTTGGCGGAAAAGTCGGTAAGATACTAAAATCCTCTAGATTAAGATCAGCTAAAAGTTTTTTCTTCCTCAAACCGAAAGTTGGTATTGAAAATGGTCTGTTCATAAAAAGTCTTTCGTAATTGGGCATTAAAATGTTATGATAAATAGGATGGTAAGGATGGCTCTTGATATGAAAATAGTAATTTAATGATAACTTTTTTCGCCGCGTAGAGAGGGATGGTTCATGATAGAGTACATTTAAACTCTTAATTGGAGAGGTTCGGAATGCTCCAGTGGCAATACGTATTCCTGCGTTGTGAATTGTGTCAAGATATTTTAGAGCTGATTTTCTAGCAGAACCGTAAACAATACAGCCATAATCAAGTTTTGATCGGATAACACTTCGATAGATTTTTAACATTGAATTCGTGTCTGCCCCCCAAGATGAGTTTGTTAAAACTTTCAGTAAATTTAGTTTTGTGTTACAAGCTTTTCTTAAATATTGAATATGGGGTTTAAAAGTTAATTTTGAGTCAAAAACCATACCAAGAAACTTTGTCTCATTTAAAACTGGAATGCGAAATCTATTCAGGTAAAGTTCGGGCTCAGGATGTAGTCCTCTTCGTCTACAAAAATGCATACAAGATGTTTTACTCGATGAAAAGGTAAAACCATTTAATTCTGCCCACTTCAATAGTTTATTAATGGAATTTTATAATTGTCTTTCAATTGTGTTCATGTGAGAAGCTTTACAAGAAATGCGGAGATCGTCAACAAATAATCTTCCATCCACTGTGGGAGGTAAAATAGATAAAATTTCATTTATTTTTATTAGGAATAGCGTTACACTGATTACACTGCCCTGAGGTACACCTTCCTCTTGAATAAAAGTATCTGATAAAATATTATTCATTCTTACTTGAAATATCCTGTTAGTTAAAAAGTTTTGTATAAAATAAAACATATTACCGGTAATATCATGGTTTAAAAGGTCTCGTAAAATTCCATATCGCCATGTTCGGTCGTAAGCTTTCTCTATGTCGAAAAATATTGTTACGAGATGTTGTCTCTTGAGAAAAGCCTCGCGAATGTCTGTTTCCAGGAGCATGAGGTTGTCAACTGTGGAGCTGCATTTGCGAAAGCCGCTTTGCTTATTTGATAAAATTTTTCGGGATTCTAATACGTATACTAATCTTGAATTTATAATGCGTTCAAGAAGTTTGCACAGGCAGCTAGTTAGAGCAATTGGTCGATAATTTGAAGGATTTTCCAAATCATTTCCTGGCTTAGGAACAGCAACAACATATGATTTGCGCCAAACTGAAGGAAACTGTCTTTCTAACCATACTTTATTGAAAAGACGTAAAAGTGAGTGGAGTTGAGAGTCTGATAGATGCTTAAACATATTATTATGGATATTATAAGGGCCTGGGGATGTTTCTTTGCATTTAATTATAGCAGACTTTAGTTCATGCATCGTTAAAGGTGAATTATAATCGTCACTACGTAAAGGGGGTTTTAGAGCTATTTTCTCTATTCGGGATTTATAGTTTTGAAAGGATTGGAGGTAATTTTCTTTACTGGTGGCGAAGGAAAAGTTTTTGGCTAATGTGTTAGCGATTTCTTTAAGGTCTGTGATTTTATTACCGTTCTCTATTAAATGTGGAATTGGAGAGGAAGTATACTTTCCAGAAATTATTTTAATTTTCTTCCATACTACTGCTGATTTAGTATTACTTGTTATTTCACTTACATATTTAATCCACGAATCTCTCTGACTTTGTCTGCGAATTCTTCGAGCTAGTGACCGCGCTTGTTTAAATAGTATTAAGTTTTCAATTGTTGGATTACGACGAAATTTTCTCCAGGCTTGTCTTTGTTTTCTAATAGTTCTATTGCAATCTTTATTCCACCACGGCTTAGGATATTTTGGTAGTTTTTGTGTTGTATACGGAATGGATTTTTCGGCTGCAGATATTAAAGCGTTTGTAACATATGATGTGGCTTCTTCAATATCGGTATTATCAATGATGTCTTCATTTAGAAAAAATTATTTCTGAAAAAGAGGCCAGTTTGCTAGATTTATACGTAATTTTGGAAAATGCCCTGTAGTTGCAGATCCAGGTTGTGAAACTTTAATTATGAGAGGGAAATGATCACTGTGATAGAGATCACCCCCGACAGAAAACTTCAATACTGGATAAATACGTGGTGAGCATAGCGTTAGATCGACAGCATGAAATGTTCTAGATGGGAAATGGAAGTGCGTTTTTTCATCGGTATTCAGTAAACAGAGTTGGTGATCGTCAATTAACTTTTCTATTTGATTGCCGCGTGAATTATTATCATCACTTCCCCACATTACACTATGCCCATTTAAATCTCCCGTGATTATGAAAGGTATTGGTAATTGAGTAACTAGTTTGTCAAGTTCTAATTGTGTAACAGTTTGGTTCGGTGGGAGGTAAATACAGCATATTGTTATGAGTGATTGAAACGTTATTTGTGCTGCTATAGCTTGTAATGGAGTTGAAAGTGGAAATTTGGAAAATGGATAATTTTTTGATATCAAAATTGATACACCACCGCATGCTTTATTACCAGTTATACAGTCTTCTCTTATGTGGGTATATCCTTTTAACGTAGCATTTTGCTCTGATTTCAAAAATGTTTCCTGGAGAGCAAAACAGACGGGATTGTGTTTTTCGATAATGTCTTTGATATCGGGCAAGTTGATATAAAAGCCCCGACAGTTCCAAGATAGTATTTTTTTTCCCATTATTTATTTTTTAAATTTTGTGTTTTTAGGGCTTAGGTTAACAGGCGTTTCCATACCCTTTTCAATTTGCATTTCCGAGTCGGTGCCATCTTCATCAGTGTACATTTCTTCAGATTGAGAATCTTTTTTGTTATTTATAAGTTTTTTACGGTTTTTGTCAAAACGATTTTGTCTGCCTTTAGAAACAAACTTAGCTTTGCTAATCATTGGTGATTGAGATAGTTTTTTATGCAAGACACTTGCTAGTTGAGGTGTAATTTTTATATATTGATTGCTACTAGGATTCTTTTGCGAAGGAGTCTGTTGAGAGGGTTGTGGAGAGGGCTGAGAAGGTAATGATTTTGAAGTGCTGGGTGTCGGTTGAGTTGCATTAGAGTATTTTGTTGTGGATGTACTGACAAATTTTTTGGGAAGTAAGGTTTTAAATTTCGTATTCTGTGGGTCTGTTTCTTCTTCATTGTATTGTATGCCAATGGATTTCGTTATTTTAGAGTTAGATACGGCAGCTGCATATGAAATGTTTGGGCGCGGCTGTGAATTTAGAAATTTTGTCTTAGCTTCTGTATAGGAGAGATTTTGTGTTACTTTAATGTTTAAGATTTGCTTTTCCTGCTTCCATTTTTGGCATAATCGTGAATTAGCAGAGTGAGATTCATGGCAGTTAATACATAGTTCAGGTGATGTACAAGACTTGAATATATGCCCCGTTTGGCCGCAGCGGGAACATGTTTCCTTCCCTCTGCAATTGTTGGTAGAATGGCCAAACTTTTGGCATTTAAAACAACGTAATGGATTGGGAATGTAAGGTCGGACTTTGCAATTTCTATATCCAGCTTTTACGTTAGTGGGTAATGTGGCTGTGCTGAAAGTTAAAATTATGTGTTGAGTTTCAATAATTTCTGAACCTTTTTTAATAGTTATGTGTCGGGCATCAATAACGCCTTGAGTAGAGAGTCCTTCAATGATTTCAGATATAGGGAGATATTGAAGAGCTTTATCGGATATGACACCTTTTGATATATTTAGAGTATTGTGTGGAGATGCTGTTATAGTAACATTGCCAAGTTTATGAGATTTTAGTAGTGCAGTTGTTTGTTTAACAGACGAAGTTTCCACTAATAAATCCCCTGAGGGCAGCTGTCGGACATTTTTAGGGTTTCCCATGAGTGATTCTAGTGATTTTTGTACGAGGAATGGAGACAAGGTAGAAAGCTTCTTTTCGGTAGAACTAAGTATTATAAATCTTGCTTGTGTTGGGTCGTAATTTGTACAATTTGAGAGGTTAAAACTAGGTGTGGATTTACTTTGATTGTGTGAAAAAGTTGCTTTCTCCATAATGCAAGAGGTTGTTCCGCTGGACACTCCCATGCCCACCATCGAGCCCAACGAGGGGAACAGAGATATCGGCTCTGAATATTTCAGCCTCGGCACTCTGTTCAGGGTAGCTCCAGTTATAGCACTACACCAGAGGAATGTGGATCCGCCAAAACTATTATAGCTCAGGGGCATTCCAATGGCGCAGCACGTAGTCCCAAGCAGGGTGCTGTTAAGCATGCCCCACCAGCCGGTTGAAAGAGAGGGGGACCTATCCTCCTTCCACTCGTCTACAGTGAAGCATGGGCCAAAGAGCACGCAGTCTACTAACTCCAAGATGAAAATGCCCCCTTGGGCGCCACACTCGTATGAGAGAGCAGACAGATTGCTCCAGGTTCCCCTTTTCCACCTTACGAGACGCAGCACACGGCAAACGTGCTGGTCAGCAAAAGCTAACGTTCTTAGTCTGTTTACTTTAAAGGAAAATTGGTTATTTAAAATTAATAGGTGAAACATCATAAATCAGGAAACCCGACAAAAATAGTATAAAACAAACAAAAATCTAAAGATCTACCATCTGTAAATGATAAACAGTGCTTCTGAATGAAATGAAATAAAATTCGCTCACTAGGTCAATATAAATTTTTGATAAAATGTCGGAAACTCAAAACAGGACCGTCGCAAGAGAGAAATGGAAAAATGCTCAGGTCCAGCTCGGGGCCCCGGGTGCGCCGTGCCCGTCACACAAGAGTGTGCCCCTGGGGGGGGTTGTTCAAGAGGAAAGACCTGCTTCACACGCTGGCGAAGAAGTAGAAAGTTCATCAAGTTCTGATGAAGAATCTGCTGCACAAATTATTCCGTCTATTTCTATGAAAGATATTGGATTATGGCCTAACAAAATTGACAATACAAGAGTATTTCTGGTACGTCAAGGTCCCTTTGCAATTCAAAATTTGGACGCCGACTTCAGCGAAGGAGTAAAACGTCCTAATAATACAATCAAAGCCAAAGGTGAAACAAGAAAACTGAGTCAGGACTGGTTTTTTCAAATTTTGCCTAATGGCGAAAAGCTCTTAAGATCGTGGATGGTATATTCACCATCGAAGAAAAGTATTTATTGTTTCCGCTGCAAACTGTTTGATAATCTTTGTCAAGCAGGTTTTAATACGGAAAATGGTTTTAACAAATGGTGGAAACTTAATCCCAAAATTAGTCAACATGAGGTGAGTCCACTGCACATTCGATCATATTCCAAATGGAAGGAATTAGAAATAAGACTTGGACGTGGCGCAACTATTAACAAACTACAAGAACAGAATATTGATAAAGAAATAAAAAAATGGAAGGAAATTCTAACAAGAATACTTGATATAATTAGATTCTTAGCAAAACAAAATGTGGCGTTTCGAGGACATCGTGAAAGTGTTCATCAGGAAAACATCGATTCAATGGAAAATAGAGGAAATTTTCTTGAGCTTGTTGACTTATTGGCTAAGTACGACCCAGTATTACGAGAACACGTAGTAAAAATTAAGATGGGTAATAAATGTAGTATCTCTTATTTGTCGCCGAAGATCCAGAACGAATTCATAGAGCTATTGGGAGGCGCAGTCAGAAAAACAATTATGGATCAAATAAAGCAGGATAAATACTTTTGCATTATATTTGACGGCACTTCTGACATTTCACACAAAGATCAAACCAGTCAAATTATTAGATATGTAGTTATTGATGGTAGCGAAGTTAAAGTTGTAGAATCGTTTATTAACTTTGTAGAAACTAAAGGAAAAACTGCTGGTGAAATCACAGATATGATTTTAACGAAATTAGAAAATGACGGTTTAGATATAAAAAATTGCAGAGGACAGGCTTACGATAATGCTGCCGTCATGGCAGGAAAGCACAGCGGTGTTCAAACTCGTATTAAGGAAATAAATCCAAATGCAGAATTTGTAGCATGTACAAATCATTCTTTAAACCTGGCATGTTTACACGCAGCTTCTACAGCTATCAATTCCATCACATTTTTTGGAACTATCGAACAGTTGTTTTCGTTCTTTTCTTCTTCCACTCATAGATGGAATGTTTTACTTTCTGTCACTGGTCAAGGTGTTAAACGTATTGTAGAAACTCGGTGGAGCACTAGAGCTGCCGCGGTAACTATAGTAAAAAACATTTTTTTTTTACATTTTAAGCGCTTTGGAAAAATTGACATCTGAAGAAGAAAATAGTAAAACGAGATCAGATGCTGGAGTATTACTCAATTCTATGCAATCTTTTTCTTTTCTATGTTACCTTCATTTATGGGAACCCGTCCTTTTGGAAATTAATGACGCTCAAAAATACCTGCAAATAAAAGGGTTAAATGTCCACCAATGCCATATAAAACTAAATTCTTTGCAAACACATTTCATGGAACAAAGAGATACGCTAGTACAAAACGCTGTTATAGCAGCCAAAATAATTTGTGAAGAGTTGGAGACATCGACTGAGCGTCGAGTTAGAAGGAGAAAAAATATGAGTGGGGAAAATTCGCGAGACGTGAGGCTATCCTTAGAAGAAGAAGTACGAAGAGAAATGTTTTCGTCTATGGACAGAATTATAAAGGAAATAAAAGAACGCTTCGAGCAGTTGCATGGCCTTGTAAGAAAATATTCGTGTATGATACCGTGTAACCTACTAAATGAAGAATTTGAATGTCAAATAAATGACTTGATTGACATTGATAAAGAACAGTTCCATATTGAAAGAAAAAGGATCCAGGTTTTTATGGCTGTACCTACACTAAAAGAAGAGGCAAAACATTGGAAAAACGGGGAGAAGGGCCCTCTTGATCTGCTAAAATTTATTCAGCAGTATAGGTTGGAAAATTCTGTTCCCAACATTGTAATTTTGTTAAGAATTTTTTTAACAATTTCAATCAGTGTCGCTAGTTGCGAAAGAAGCTTCTCAAAATTGAAGTTGATAAAAATTATCTTCGTTCTACAATGAGTCAATTAAGACTACAAAATCTTGCAATAGTGTCAATAGAACAAGAAATTACAAATAATATAAATTTTGAGAGCATTATATACGATTTTTCTAGTATGAAAGCTAGAAGAGTAGATATTATATAAATATATTTACGAGTGCATACAAAAATGTCTAAAAAAATTTACTCTGTGTATTAATTAATATTGATAAAATAACTTAATAATTTATTTATGTGTATTAATTTATAAAAACCACTATTTGATTGACTTATAATAGAAAGGGCGGCAAACTGGAGATCGCCCCGGGCGGCAAAAGTTCCAGGTACGCCACTGCATTGATATGTTGTAGTTATTTCTTTATTTAGAGAGAAAACTAGTTTCTTCCAATCTTTGCTTCATATTTAATCCTTTCCTCAGAACTTTTATATTTGTCTTGCATATAGACAAGAATCGAGAAATATTCCAGCACCCTATTCACGCAAACACTAATCTAAATCTAAGCATCTATCTTCTCAATTAATTGTTTACTTCATTGATATGTTGTAGTTATTTCTTTATTTAGAGAGAAAACTAGTCTCCTCCAATCTTTGCTTCATATTTAATTATTTCCGCGGAACTTTTATATTTGTCTTGCATATAGACAAGAATCGAGAAATATTCCAACACCCTATTCACGCAGTCACTAAGCTAAATCTAAGTATCTCTTTCTCAATTAATTGTATACTTCATTGATATGTTGTAGTTATTTCTTTATTTAGAGAGAAAACTAGTTTCCTCCAATCTTTGCTTCATATTTAATTATTTCCGCAGAACTTTTTTATCATTCTTACATATAGACAAGAATCGAGAAATATTCCAACTCCCTATTCACGCAGTCACTAAGCTAAATCTAAGTATCTCTTTCTCAATTAATTGTATACTTCCTTGATATGTTGTAGTTATTTCTTTATTTAGAGAGAAAACTAGTTTCCTCCAATCTTTGCTTCATATTTAATTATTACCGCAGAAATTTTATATTTGTCTTGCATATAGACAAGAATCGAGAAATATTCCAACACCCTATTCAAGCAGTCACTAATCTAAATCTATTTCCTCAATTAATTGTATGCTTATTTGATATGTTGTAGTTATTTCTTTATTTAGAGAGAAAACTAGTTTCCTTCAATCTTTGCTTCATATTTAATTATTTCCGCAGAACTTTTACATTTATCTTACATATAGACAATAATCGAGAAATAATCCAACACCCTATTCACGCAGTCACTAAACTAAATCTAATAATTGTATATTTCATTGATATGTTGTAGTTATTTCTTTATTTAGAGAGAAAACTAGTTTCTTCCAATCTTTGCTTCATATTTAATCATTTCCTCAGAACTTTTATATTTGTCTTGCATATAGACAAAAATCGAGATGAATTCCAGCACCCAATTCACGCAGTCACTAATCTAAATCTAAGTATCTATTTTCTCAATTAATTGTATACTTCATTAACATGTTGTAGTTATTTCTTTATTTAGAGAGAAAACTAGTTTCTTCCAATCTTTGTTTCATATTTAATTATATCCCCAGAACTTTTATAGTTGTCTTGCATATAGACAAGAATCGAGAAATATTCCTACACCCTATTCACGCAGTCATTAATCTAAATCTAAGCATCTATTTTCTCAATTAATTGTAAGCTTCTTTGATATGTTGTAGTTATTTCTTTATTTAGAGAGAAATCTAGTTTCCTCCAATCTTTGCTTCATATTTAATTATTTCCGCAGAACTTTCATATTTATCTTACATATAGACAAGAATCGAGAAATATTCCAACACCCTATTCACGCAGTCACTAAACTAAATCTAATAATTATATATTTCATTGATATGTTGTAGTTATTTCTTTATTTAGAGAGAAAACTAGTTTCTTCCAATCTTTGCTTCATATTTAATCATTTCCTCAGAACTTTTATATTTGTCTTGCATATAGACAAGAATCGAGAAATATTCCAGCACCCTATTCACGCAAACACTAATCTAAATCTAAGCATCTATCTTCTGAATTAATTGTTTACTTCATTGATATGTTGAAGTTATTTCTTTATTTAGAGAGAAAACTAGTTTCTTCCAATCTTTGCTTCATATTTAATTATTTCCGCAGAAATTTTATATTTGTCTTGCATAGACAAGAATCGAAAAATATTCCAACACCCTATTCAAGCTGTCACTAATCTAAATCTATTTCCTCAATTAATTGTATGCTTATTTGATATGTTGTAGTTATTTCTTTATTTAGAGAGAAAACTAGTTTCCTTCAATCTTTGCTTCATATTTAATTATTTCCGCAGAACTTTTACATTTATCTTACATATAGACAATAATCGAGAAATATTCCAACACCCTATTCACGCAGTCACTAAACTAAATCTAATAATTGTATATTTCATTGATATGTTGTAGTTATTTCTTTATTTAGAGAGAAAACTAGTTTCTTCATATCTTTGCTTCATATTTAATCATTTCCTCAGAACTTTTATATTTGTCTTGCATATAGACAAAAATCGAGAAAAATTCCAGCACCCAATTCACGCAGACACTAATCTAAATCTAAGTATCTATTTTCTCAATTAATTGTATACTTCATTAACATGTTGTAGTTATTTCTTTATTTAGAGATAAAACTAGTTTCCTCCAATATTTGCTTCATATTTAATTATTTCCGCAGAACTTTTATATTTATCTTACATATAGACAAGAATCGAGAAATATTCCAACACCCTATTCACGCAGTCACTAATCTAAATCTAAGTATCTATTTTCTCAATTAATTGTATACTTCATTAACATGTTGTAGTTATTTCTTTATTCAGAGAGAAAAATAGTTTCCTCCAATCTTTGCTTCATATTTAATTATTTCCCCTGAACTTTTATAGTTGTCTTGCATATAGACAAGAATCGAGAAATATTCCAACACCCTATTTAAGCAGTCTCTAATCTAAATCTAAGCATCTATTTTCTCAATTAATTGTATACTTCTTTGATATGTTGAAGTTATTTCTTTATTTGGAGAGAAAACTAGTTTCCTCCAATCTTTGCTTCATATTTAATTATTACCGCAGAACTTTCATATTTATCTTACATATAGACAAGAATCGAGAAATATTCCAACACCCTATTCACGCAGTCACTAAACTAAATCTAAGTATCTATTTTCGCAATTAATTGTATGCTTCTTTGATATGTTGTAGTTATTTTTTATTTAGAGAGAAAACTAGTTTCCTCCAATCTTTGCTTCATATTTAATTATCTTTGCAGAACTTTCATATTTATCTTACATATAGACAAGAATCGAGAAATATTCCAACACCCTATTCACGCAGTCACTAAACTAAATCTAATAATTGTATATTTCATTGATATGTTGTAGTTATTTCTTTATTTAGAGAGAAAACTAGTTTCTTCCAATCTTTGCTTCATATTTAATCATTTCCTCAGAACTTTTATATTTGTCTTGCATATAGACAAGAATCGAGAAATATTCCTGCACTTTATTCACGCAAACACTAAACTAAATCTAAGCATCTATCTTCTCAATTAATTGTTTACTTCATTCATATGTTGTAGTTATTTCTTTATTTAGAGAGAAAACTAGTTTCTTCCAATCTTTGCTTCATATTTAATCATTTCCTCAGAACTTTTATATTTGTCTTGCATATAGAAAAGAATCGAGAAATATTCCAGCACTTTATTCACGCAAACACTAAACTAAATCTAAGCATCTATCTTCTCAATTAATTGTTTACTTCATTCATATGTTGTAGTTATTTCTTTATTTAGAGAGAAAACTAGTTTCCTTCAATCTTTGCTTCATATTTAATTATTTCCGCAGAACTTTTACATTTATCTTACATGTAGACAATAATCGAGAAATATTCCAACACCCTATTCACGCAGTCACTAAACTAAATCTAATAATTGTGTATTTCATTGATATGTTGTAGTTATTTCTTTATTTAGAGAGAAAACTAGTTTCCTCCAATCTTTGCTTCATATTTAATTATTTCCGCAGAACTTTTATAATTATCTTACATATAGACAAGAATCGAGAAATATTCCAGCACCCTATTCACGCAGTCATTATTCTAAATCTAAGCATCTATTTTCTCAATTAATTGTATGCTTCTTTGATATGTTGTAGTTATTTCTTTATTTAGAGAGAAAACTAGTTTCCTTCAATCTTTGCTTCATATTTAATTATTTCCGCAGAACTTTTATATTTATCTTACATATAGACACGAATCAAGAAATATTCCAACACCCTATTCTCGCAGTCACTAATCTAAATCTAAGCATCTATTTTCTAAATTAATTGTACACTTCTTTGGTATGTTGTAGTTATTACTTTACTTAGAGAGAGAACTAGTTTCCTCCAATCTTTGCTTTATATTTAATTATTTCCGCCGAACTTTTTAATCATTCTTACCTATAGACAAGAATCGAGAAATATTCCAACACCCTTTTCATGCAGTCACTAATCGAAATCTAAGCATCTATCTTCTATATTAATTGTATATATCATTGTTATGTTGTAGTTATTTCTTTATTTATAGAAAAAACTAGTTTCCTCCAATCTTTGCTTCATATTTGATTATATCCGCAGAACTTTTATATTTATCTTGCATATAGACAAGAATCGAGAAATATTCCAACACCCTATTCTCGCAGTCACTAATCTAAATCTAAGCATCTATTTTCTCAATTAATTGTATGCTTTTTTGATATGTTGTAGTTATTTCTTTATTTAGAGAGAAAACTAGTTTTCTCCAATCTTTGCATCATATTTAATTATTTCCGCAGAACTTTCATATTTATCTTACATATAGACAAGAATCGAGAAATATTCCAACACCCTATTCACGCAGTCACTAAACTAAATCTAATAATTATATATTTCATTGATATGTTGTAGTTATTTCTTTATTTAGAGAGAAAACTAGTTTCTTCCAATCTTTGCTTCATATTTAATCATTTCCTCAGAACTTTTATATTTGTCTTGCATATAGACAAGAATCGAGAAATATTCCAGTACCCTATTCACGCAAACACTAATCTAAATCTAAGCATCTATCTTCTGAATTAATTGTTTACTTCATTGATATGTTGAAGTTATTTCTTTATTTAGAGAGAAAACTAGTTTCTTCCAATCTTTGCTTCATATTTAATTATTTCCGCAGAAATTTTATATTTGTCTTGCATAGACAAGAATCGAAAAATATTCCAACACCCTATTCAAGCTGTCACTAATCTAAATCTATTTCCTCAATTAATTGTATGCTTATTTGATATGTTGTAGTTATTTCTTTATTTAGAGAGAAAACTAGTTTCCTTCAATCTTTGCTTCATATTTAATTATTTCCGCAGAACTTTTACATTTATCTTACATATAGACAATAATCGAGAAATATTCCAACACCCTATTCACGCAGTCACTAAACTAAATCTAATAATTGTATATTTCATTGATATGTTGTAGTTATTTCTTTATTTAGAGAGAAAACTAGTTTCTTCATATCTTTGCTTCATATTTAATCATTTCCTCAGAACTTTTATATTTGTCTTGCATATAGACAAAAATCGAGAAAAATTCCAGCACCCAATTCACGCAGTCACTAATCTAAATCTAAGTATCTATTTTCTCAATTAATTGTATACTTCATTAACATGTTGTAGTTATTTCTTTATTTAGAGAGAAAACTAGTTTCCTCCAATCTTTGCTTCATATTTAATTATTTCCCCAGAACTTTTATAGTTGTCTTGCATATAGACAAGAATCGAGAAATATTCCAACACCCTATTCACGCAGTCATTATTCTAAATCTAAGCATCTATTTTCTCAATTAATTGTAAGCTTCTTTGATATGTTGTAGTTATTTCTTTATTTAGAGAGAAAACTAGTTTCCTCCAATCTTTGCTTCATATTTAATTATTTCCGCAGAA
Source organism: Parasteatoda tepidariorum (assembly GCF_982258835.1). Taxonomy (NCBI): domain Eukaryota; kingdom Metazoa; phylum Arthropoda; class Arachnida; order Araneae; family Theridiidae; genus Parasteatoda; species Parasteatoda tepidariorum. The sequence goes on from NC_141756.1 coordinate 107,800,495, forward strand.
CTTTTAAACTGCTGTTTGTAGAAAATGCAACACCATGAAAGAATCATCAGAATCAAATGAAATTTAATGCAGAAACGACTTGTACTGATACAAATAAATGATGAAATTTTCAAAACAAAAGAAACAAATTAAGCGTCCGAAATCAGTATTTGGTGCAGCCACCACGCGCTGCAATAAGTGCTGCTATACGACGTGGCATGGAGTCAAACAGATGTTGAATATCTGCTTGAGGAAGAGAATTCCATATCGCTTGTATGCGCAACCAAAGTTCGTCTTTGGAAACTGCAGGACGCGGATCACGAGTGAGACGCCGACCAACCATATCCCACACGTGCTCAATAGGCGACATATCCGGCGAATAAGCAGGCCAAGGAAGAAGTTGCATGCGTTGTGCTGAACAGAAGTCTCTAACAGTCCGCGCAACATGTGGGCGTGCATTATCCTGCTGAAAGATAGCTCCAGGGATGCCTTGAAGGAAAGGAACGACTTCGGGCTGTAGCACTTCACGGACGTATCTGTTGCTATTGAGATTACCCTCAATTCGTATCAAATTGGATCGTCCATGATACGAAATCGCACCCCAGACCATAACTCCGGGTGTTCGACCACTATGTCGTTCAATAATACACTCAGGAAGGCAGCGTTGACCGGCATAACGTCTAACACGAACACGGCCATCATGGGTCCACAAATTGAAGCGTGATTCATCTGAAAAGACAACTTGGTGCCAATCAGCTCGCCAGTCTCTGTGCTCAAGAGCCCACTGCCGACGCAGCCGTCGATGATCCGCCGTGAGGGGAATCCTGTATAATGGCACCCTTGCACGCAATCCACGGCGCAGCAGACGACGACGAATTGACGAAGCCGACAATTGTACACCTGTAGCAGTAGACCAATGTGCTGCCAGCTGCCTGGAGGAAGCTGTGCGATCATTCACCGCCATGCGGAGCAGGTGTCGATCATCGCGCTCTGACGTCACCTTCTGTCGTCTAGTGCCTGTTTTTCGAGTTGTTCGGTGCTCGTCGGTCCACTGCTTCCAAACTCGCATCACTGTGGAACTGTTCCGCTGCATACGAGCTGCTATTGCGCGATAGGAAAATCCTCCTTCTCGAAGGCCGATTATCCTCCCTCGTTCAAACTCCGTAAGTTGCTTGAATTTCTTATTCTTCCGTCGTGGAGGCATACTCAGGTCTCACTAAACGTTTGCCACTAACAAATAATCATAGACTATTTTCAACGTCCCGCTACAGCACTTTATTTATACGCTTTCAGCATCAATTCAGAGGGCGCTGCGCGCGCCACGCACGCGCGATGGCTCTGAAACTTTATTAATTTGCATAATATCCTATAATTGACAATTGCTGCGAATTTCATTTGATTCTGATGATTCCTTCATGGTGTTGCATTTTCTACAAACAGCAGTTTATATTTATCTTACATATAGACAAGAATCGTGAAATATTCCAACACCCTATTCACGCAGTCACTAAACTAAATCTAATAATTGTATATTTCATTGATATGTTGTAGTTATTTCTTTATTTAGAGAGAAAACTAGTTTCTTCCAATCTTTGCTTCATATTTAATCATTTCCTCAGAACTTTTATATTTGTCTTGCATATAGACAAGAATCGAGAAATATTCCATCACTTTATTCACGCAAACACTAAACTAAATCTAAGCATCTATCTTCTCAATTAATTGTTTACTTCATTCATATGTTGTAGTTATTTCTTTATTTAGAGAGAAAACTAGTTTCCTTCAATCTTTGCTTCATATTTAATTATTTCCGCAGAACTTTTACATTTATCTTACATGTAGACAATAATCGAGAAATATTCCAACACCCTATTCACGCAGTCACTAAACTAAATCTAATAATTGTATATTTCATTGATATGTTGTAGTTATTTCTTTATTTAGAGAGAAAACTAGTTTCCTTCAATCTTTGCTTCATATTTAATTATTTCCGCAGAACTTTTATATTTATCTTACATATAGACAAGAATCAAGAAATATTCCAACACCCTATTCTCGCAGTCACTAATCTAAATCTAAGCATCTATTTTCTAAATTAATTGTACACTTCTTTGGTATGTTGTAGTTATTACTTTACTTAGAGAGAGAACTAGTTTCCTCCAATCTTTGCTTTATATTTAATTATTTCCGCCGAACTTTTTAATCATTCTTACCTATAGACAAGAATCGAGAAATATTCCAACACCCTTTTCATGCAGTCACTAATCAAAATCTAAGCATCTATCTTCTATATTAATTGTATATATAATTGTTATGTTGTAGTTATTTCTTTATTTATAGAAAAAACTAGTTTCCTCCAATCTTTGCTTTATATTTAATTATTTCCGCCGAACTTTTTAATCATTCTTACCTATAGACAAGAATCGGGAAATATTCCAACGCCCTATTCACGCAGTCATTAATCTAAATCTAAGTATCTATTTTCGCAATTAATTGTATACTTCATTAATATGTTGTAGTTATTTCTTTATTTAGATAGAAAACTAGTTACCTCCAATCTTTGCTTCTTATTTAATTATTTCCTCGGAACTTTTATATTTGTCTTGCATATAGACAAGAATCGAGAAATATTCCAACACCCTATTCTCGCAGTCACTAATCTAAATCTAAGCATCTATTTTCTAAATTAATTGTACACTTCTTTGGTATGTTGTAGTTATTACTTTACTTAGAGAGAGAACTAGTTTCCTCCAATCTTTGCTTCATATTTAATTATTTACGCAGAACTTTTATATTTGTCTTGCATATAGACAAGAATCGAGAAGTATTCCAACACCCTATTCACGCAGTCACTAAACTAAATCTAATAATTGTATATTTCATTGATATGTTGTAGTTATTTCTTTATTTAGAGAGAAAACTAGTTTCTTCCAATCTTGGCTTCATATTTAATCATTTCCGCAGAACTTTTATATTTATCTTACATATAGACAAGAATCAAGGAATATTTCAACACCCTATTCTCGCAGTCACTAATCTAAATCTAAGCATCTATTTTCTAAATTAATTGTACACTTCTTTGGTATGTTGTAGTTATTACTTTACTTAGAGAGAAAACTAGTTTCCTCCAATCTTTGCTTTATATTTAATTATTTCCGCCGAACTTTTTAATCATTCTTACCTATAGACAAGAATCGAGAAATATTCCAACACCCTTTTCATGCAGTCACTAATCAAAATCTAAGCAACTATCTTCTCAATTAATTGTATACTTCATTGTTATGTTGTAGTTATTTCTTTATTTAGAGAGAAAAATAGTTTCCTCCAATCTTTGCTTCATATTTAACTATTTCCGCAGAACTTTTATATTTGTCTTGCATATAGACAAGAATCGAGAAGTATTCCAAAACCCTATTCACGCAGTCACTAATCTAAATCTAAGTATCTATTTTCTCAATTAATTGTATACTTAATGATATGTTCTAGTTATTTCCTTATTTAGAGAGAAAACTAGTTTCCTCCAATCTTTGCTTCATATTTAATTATTACCGCAGAACTTTCATATTTATCTTACATATAGACAAGAATCGAGAAATATTCCAACACCCTATTCACGCAGTCACTAAACTAAATCTAAGTATCTATTTTCGCAATTAATTGTATGCTTCTTTGATATGTTGTAGTTATTTTTTATTTAGAGAGAAAACTAGTTTCTTCCAATCTTTGCTTCATATTTAATCATTTCCTCAGAACTTTTATATTTGTCTTGCATATAGACAAGAATCGAGAAATATTCCAGCACCCTATTCACGCAGTCACTAATCTAAATCTAAGTATCTATCTTCTCAGTTAATTGTTTACTTCATTGATATGTTGAAGTTATTTCTTTATTTAGAGAGAAAACTAGTTTCCTCCAATCTTTGCTTCATATTTAATTATTTCCCCAGAACTTTTATAGTTGTCTTGCATATAGACAAGAATCGTGAAATATTCCAACACCCTATTCACGCAGTCACTAAACTAAATCTAATAATTGTATATTTCATTGATATGTTGTAGTTATTTCTTTATTTAGAGAGAAAACTAGTTTCTTCCAATCTTTGCTTCATATTTAATCATTACCTCAGAACTTTTATATTTGTCTTGCATATAGACAAGAATCGAGAAATATTCCTGCACTTTATTCACGCAAACACTAAACTAAATCTAAGCATCTATCTTCTCAATTAATTGTTTACTTCATTCATATGTTGTAGTTATTTCTTTATTTAGAGAGAAAACTAGTTTCTTCCAATCTTTGCTTCATATTTAATCATTTCCTCAGAACTTTTATATTTGTCTTGCATATAGACAAGAATCGAGAAATATTCCAGCACTTTATTCACGCAAACACTAAACTAAATCTAAGCATCTATCTTCTCAATTAATTGTTTACTTCATTCATATGTTGTAGTTATTTCTTTATTTAGAGAGAAAACTAGTTTCCTCCAATCTTTGCTTCATATTTAATTATTTCCGCAGAACTTTTATATTTATCTTACATATAGACAAGAATCGAGAAATATTCCAGCACCCTATTCACGCAGTCATTATTCTAAATCTAAGCATCTATTTTCTCAATTAATTGTATGCTTCTTTGATATGTTGTAGTTATTTCTTTATTTAGAGAGAAAACTAGTTTCCTTCAATCTTTGCTTCATATTTAATTATTTCCGCAGAACTTTTATATTTATCTTACATATAGACAAGAATCAAGAAATATTCCAACACCCTATTCTCGCAGTCACTAATCTAAATCTAAGCATCTATTTTCTAAATTAATTGTACACTTCTTTGGTATGTTGTAGTTATTACTTTACTTAGAGAGAGAACTAGTTTCCTCCAATCTTTGCTTTATATTTAATTATTTCCGCCGAAATTTTTAATCATTCTTACCTATAGACAAGAATCGAGAAATATTCCAACACCCTTTTCATGCAGTCACTAATCAAAATCTAAGCATCTATCTTCTATATTAATTGTATATATCATTGTTATGTTGTAGTTATTTCTTTATTTATAGAAAAAACTAGTTTCCTCCAATCTTTGCTTTATATTTAATTATTTCCGCCGAACTTTTTAATCATTCTTACCTATAGACAAGAATCGGGAAATATTCCAACACCCTATTCACGCAGTCATTAATCTAAATCTAAGTATCTATTTTCGCAATTAATTGTATACTTCATTAATATGTTGTAGTTATTTCTTTATTTAGATAGAAAACTAGTTACCTCCAATCTTTGCTTCTTATTTAATTATTTCCTCGGAACTTTTATATTTGTCTTGCATATAGACAAGAATCGAGAAATATTCCAACACCCTATTCACGCAGTCACTAATCTAAATCTAAGAATCTATTTTCTCAATTAATTGTATGCTTCTTTGATATGTTGTAGTTATTTCTTTATTTAGAGAGAAAACTAGTTTCTTCCAATCTTTGCTTCATATTTAATCATTTCCTCAGAACTTTTATATTTTTCTTGCATATAGACAAGAATCGAGAAATATTCAACACCCTATTCTCGCAGTCACTAATCTAAATCTAAGCATCTATTTTCTAAATTAATTGTACACTTCTTTGGTATGTTGTAGTTATTACTTTACTTAGAGAGAAAACTAGTTTCCTCCAATCTTTGCTTCATATTTAATTATTTACGCAGAACTTTTATATTTATCTTACATATAGACAAGAATCGAGAAATATTCCAGCACCCTATTCACGCAGTCATTATTCTAAATCTAAGCATCTATTTTCTCAATTAATTGTATGCTTCTTTGATATGTTGTAGTTATTTCTTTATTTAGAGAGAAAACTAGTTTCCTTCAATCTTTGCTTCATATTTAATTATTTCCGCAGAACTTTTATATTTATCTTACATATAGACAAGAATCAAGAAATATTCCAACACCCTATTCTCGCAGTCACTAATCTAAATCTAAGCATCTATTTTCTAAATTAATTGTACACTTCTTTGGTATGTTGTAGTTATTACTTTACTTAGAGAGAGAACTAGTTTCCTCCAATCTTTGCTTTATATTTAATTATTTCCGCCGAAATTTTTAATCATTCTTACCTATAGACAAGAATCGAGAAATATTCCAACACCCTTTTCATGCAGTCACTAATCAAAATCTAAGCATCTATCTTCTATATTAATTGTATATATCATTGTTATGTTGTAGTTATTTCTTTATTTATAGAAAAAACTAGTTTCCTCCAATCTTTGCTTTATATTTAATTATTTCCGCCGAACTTTTTAATCATTCTTACCTATAGACAAGAATCGGGAAATATTCCAACACCCTATTCACGCAGTCATTAATCTAAATCTAAGTATCTATTTTCGCAATTAATTGTATACTTCATTAATATGTTGTAGTTATTTCTTTATTTAGATAGAAAACTAGTTACCTCCAATCTTTGCTTCTTATTTAATTATTTCCTCGGAACTTTTATATTTGTCTTGCATATAGACAAGAATCGAGAAATATTCCAACACCCTATTCTCGCAGTCACTAATCTAAATCTAAGCATCTATTTTCTAAATTAATTGTACACTTCTTTGGTATGTTGTAGTTATTACTTTACTTAGAGAGAGAACTAGTTTCCTCCAATCTTTGCTTCATATTTAATTATTTACGCAGAACTTTTATATTTGTCTTGCATATAGACAAGAATCGAGAAGTATTCCAACACCCTATTCACGCAGTCACTAAACTAAATCTAATAATTGTATATTTCATTGATATGTTGTAGTTATTTCTTTATTTAGAGAGAAAACTAGTTTCTTCCAATCTTGGCTTCATATTTAATCATTTCCGCAGAACTTTTATATTTATCTTACATATAGACAAGAATCGAGAAGTATTCCAACACCCTATTCACGCAGTCACTAATCTAAATCTAAGCATCTATTTTCTCAATTAATTGTATGCTTCATTGATATGTTGTAGTTATTTCTTTATTTAGAGAGAAAACTAGTTTCCTCCAATCTTTGCATCATATTTAATTATTTCCGCAGAACTTTTATATTTATCTTACATATAGACAAGAATCGAGAAATATTCCAACACCCTATTCACGCAGTCATTAATCTAAATCTAAGCATCTATTTTCTCAATTAATTGTATGCTTCTTTGATATGTTGTAGTTATTTCTTTATTTAGAGAGAAAACTGGTTTCCTCCAATCTTTGCTTCTTATTTAATTATTTCCGCACAACTTTTATATTTGTCTTGCATATAGACAAGAATCGAAAAATATTCCAACATCCTATTCACGCAGTCGCTAATCTAAATCTATGCATCTATTTTTTCAATTAATTGTATGCTTCTTTGATATATGGTTTTGATATATGGTTTTAATATGGTAGTTATTTCTTCATTTAGAGAGAAAACTAGTTTACTCCAATCTTTGCTTCATACTTAATTATTTCCGCAGAACTTTTATATTTATCTTACATATAGACAAGAGTGAGTGAGTGAGTGATGTGAATTTTTGGCGCAAGAGCCATGATTTGGCTATACCGCGCCTAAAACTAGGTTAAAAGTTCAAATAAATTAATAAAAATTTTATTACTTGTTTAAAATTTATATAACTTGGTTAAAATCAAAACTAAATTAAAACTAGAATACTTTTTCTAAAATCAATATAACTCGGTAAAAACTGGTCAATTTATTAAAAATTTGAGCTAAATCAAATTATAAAATCCGATGTCTTTGAGGTAAGATATTAAGTTGGGATGAGGTGAGTCTCCAAGTAAAATTGCTAAAGTCGGGAAGTCACAGTTAAAATACTGTCATCTTTTGATTTTAAATTTCAAACATTGGGTCAGAAAGTGCTTCACGGTTAGATGCTCTCGGCAAAAACTGCATTCTGGTGGTGCTTCGTTTAAAATTAAATATTTGTGTGTTAAACGGGTATGTCCAATGCGCAGTCTGTTGATGATGACTTGCGATTTTCTATTGTAGTTTAATGTTTTAAATGGCTTGATTTCCGATTTAATTTCGTGCAATTTATTGTTAAATTCAGTGTCCCAGTTTAGTTGCCTGAGCTGTGTTAGAGAGTCTGTTATCAAATTTTGAATGTCATAGAAACAGAGAGATTTATTTGAGAGGTTGTTTGTTGATTTGGCTATGTAATCTGCTACCTCATTTCCCGTAATGCCCACATGTCCTGGAATCCAACAGAATATTATATCATAATCTTTATTGCACAAGTCAAAGTATAAGTTTAATATATGCGGGATAATAGAGTGTGGTTTTTTGACCGAATTACTTAATGCATCAATGCAATTCTTTGAATCAGAAAAAATTACCCATTTTTTGAACGGTTGCTTTGAAATAAACTCGAGAGCTACTAGAATGGCATTACATTCTGCGGAAAATACAGAATAGATAGAAGGCAGTTTCTCGGATATTACCTCTGTATTGCACACAACTGCACTAGCAACATGGTGATTAAAATTTGAACCATCCGTATACAACACGTTAAAGTTGTTAAAATTTTGTATTTGAGCATAAAATAACTGTCGGAATATAGCTGGAGATGTATTATCCTTTGTTAACCTGCCATCGAAAATGTCAACAATTTGGACACGTGCTTTGTTCCAAAACGGAATCAGTTCTGCAGTTTCAAATACATTAAAATCTTCTAAATTCAAACTAGTTAAGAGTTTTTTCATCCTCAATCCAAAAGTAGGAATTAAGGCAGGTCTGTTGTTAAAATGTGTAGTACATGATGGTGTTAAAATATGAGAGTATAATGGATGTGAAGGATGGCATTTAATATGAAAGTAAAAGTTAAGAGACAGTTTATTTCGCCTTGAATCAAGTGAAGGTTCGTTGTGCAATGTATATAGGCTATTCATAGGTGATGTACGAAATGCACCCGTGGCACTTCTTAGTCCCTGATGATGAATAATGTCTAGATATCTTAAAACGGACCTTCTAGCAGATCCATAAACAGTGGCCCCATAGTCAAGTTTAGATCTGATTAAAGCATGATAAATTTTAAGCATCAATTGAGTATCTGCCCCCCATGATGTATTTGTCAGTACTTTTAGAATATTTAATTTTGCAAAACAGGATTTTCGTAGTTTTTGAATGTGAGCTGAAAATGTCAATTTAGAATCCAGAGTTAGACCTAGAAATTTTGCTTCTTCAACTACAGGAATGAGAGTGTTATTTATGAAAAGCTCCGGTTCAGGATGAATTCCGCGTTTTCGGCAGAAATGAATACATGATGTTTTGGAGGGTGAAAAAGTAAAACCATTTAGCTCAGCCCATTGTAGAATTTTATTTATTGCAAGTTGCAGTTGTCGTTCTATTGTGCGCATGCATGAAGCTCTGCAGGTCAGGCGAAAGTCGTCCACAAACAGCTCCCCATCGACAGTATTTGGTAGAATGGATAAAAGTTCATTTATCTTAATGAGGAATAACGTCACACTAATAACACTTCCTTGAGGTACACCTTCCATCTGGTCAAAATCATCTGATAAAATAGAATTAATACGTACTTGAAAGGTTCTGTCAGATAAAAAGTTTTTGATAAAATAAAACATGTTTCCCGTAATATTATGCTTAATCAGGTCCATTAAAATGCCGTGTCTCCAAGTTCTATCATATGCTTTTTCTATGTCAAACAGTACAGTTACAAGGTGTTGTTTTTTCAGAAAGGCTAATCTTACTTTTGTTTCAAGCATTAAAATGTTGTCAATAGTGGAAAACATTTTCTAAACCCGCTTTGATTTGTATGGTATATTTTACGGCTTTCAAGAATTTGGACAAGTCTGTTATTAATGATCTTTTCAAGCAGTTTACAAAGGCAACTTGTCAATGCTATTGGTCGATAATTAGTTGGGTTTTTAAGATCTTTTCCAGGTTTCGGGATTGCTATGACTATAGATTTACGCCATGTAGATGGGAATTCTCTTTCTAACCATATACGATTAAACAATTTTAAAATTACTATTAAGTGAGGATCAGTAAGATTTTTTAGCATAGAATTGTGGATATTGTCAGGACCTGAAGATGTAAGTCGAGCATGGTTAAGAGCGAATTTTAATTCTGAAAATGTTATTGGTGAATTATATTCATCAGATGGGTATAATGAGGGTTTCAGAGGTATTTTTTCAACTTTGTTTTTATGAAATTGGAACTTGGAGGGATAGTTACTAGGATTTGAAACGTTGCTAAAAAATTTTTGCCAGAACATTAGCTATGTCTTTAACATCTATTATTTTATTTCCATTCACAAGCAGATGAGGGATTGATTGATTTGGATAGTGACCATTAATAGTTTTAATTTTTTTCCAAATTTCTCGGGATGTAGTATTACTGTTAATATTGGAGACATATTGGATCCAGGATTTTTTTTGACTATTTCTTCTAATTTTTCGTGCCAAAGCTCGTGATTTTTTAAATATAATCAGGTTATCAAGTGTGGGAAGCCGACGAAATTTTCTCCACGCTCTTTTTTGTGCCTTGTGGGCGGAACTACATTCTGGGCTCCACCAAGGCTTAGGATACCTTGGAAGATGGCCAGAAGTGCGAGGTATACTTTTGTCAGCTGCTGTTAAAATGGAGTTTGAAATATTTAATGTTGCTTCTTCAGTAGAATTGTCATAAACTAAATCATCAGTTAATGTAACACAGTTTTTAAATAGGTTCCAGTCAGCATGCATGAATTTATATTTAGGTTGTATAGTTGGGATATTTCGTATAGATCCTGAGATATTTAAAATTAAGGGATCACTCTGACATAAATCATCGTGAAGGTTTAGTGAACTGTAGATATTTGGAGAACTAAGTATTAAATCTATGGAGTGGAATGTTCTGGTTGGAAAATGGAAGTACGTTAATTCATTATTATTGAGTAAACAGAGTTGGTGGTCATCAATTAATTTTTCTATTTGTGCACCGCGTGAATTAGTATCTTTACTTCCCCAAATTATATTATGTCCGTTAAAATCTCCCAATAAGACAAAAGGTTCTGGCAGCTGGTTAATTAAATCATCAATATCGGATTGCGGGATTAATTGACTTGGAGGAAGGTAAATAGAACAGAAAGTTATGAGAGATGTTATTGTGACTTGAGCTGCGACGGCTTGAAGATTTGTTTGAAGATTTACAGTTGAAAATGGATAGCTGTTAGATATCAGAAGGGACACTCCTCCACATGCTCTATTCCGTGATGTGTCGTCCTTTCTCAAGTGTGTATATCTGCGTATTTTTGGTGTGTGAGAAGGTTTTAAAAATGTTTCTTGTAGAGCAATACAAGCAGGATTATATACCTCGATTAAGTTCTTAATATCTGGCGAACTTGTATGAAATCCGCGGCAATTCCAAGTTAAAACTTTTCTTTCCATTATCTTTTAATTTTTAATTTTGAACTTTTTGGAAGAAGGTTGGTTGGCGTTTCTAATCCATCATCAATTTGCATTTGTGGTCCTAGAGGATCATCTGAGTTTTCTTCTTCAGTACTCATAGCATCTGAGGATGGCTGCTGGGTATTTTGTTGTGCTTTTGGACGAAATTTAAATTTATTTTGCCTGCTTTTGGGAATGTATTTCTGTTTGCTTATGACTGGTGACTGAGATAATTTTTTGTGTAGAACATTTACCATTTGAGGTGTTAGTTTCAAATATTTACTAGTTTCAGTGTTGCAAGGTGTTTTAGATTGTGTGGTTGTAAGTTTTGAAGTGTTTGAGTTTTGTTGATTTACTTGAGATGATATTGATTTTGACTTAACTGATGTCTTACTAGGCGACAGAATTTTTAGTTTTGTGCTTTGTGGATCTATTTCTGTTGAGTCATACTGGATTCCCATAGATTTTGAAGATTTTTTTGCTACTACTGCAGCATATGAAAGGTTAGGTTTTGGTTGGGAACCTAACAGTTTAGCTTTGGCTTCAAAATAAGTTAGATTCTGTGTTACTTTTATGTTTAATATTTGTTTTTCTTGTTTCCATTTTGGGCAATTTCGGGAATTAGCAGAATGTGATTCAGTACAGTTGACGCATTTTTCTGGGAGACTACATGTTTTAAAATTGTGATCGGGTTGGCTGCAGCGTGAACAGGTTTCATTTCCTCGGCAGTTGCTAGTTGAATGACCGAATTTTTGACATTTAAAGCAGCGTATTGGATTTGGGATATACGGACGGATTTTACAGTTACGATAGCCAGCTTTAACATCAGTAGGTAATTGAGCAGTATTGAATGTTAATATTAAGTGTTGTGTATTTATTATTTCTGAACCTTTTTTGATTGTAATATGACGTGCGTCTATAACACCTTGATCTGATAGGCCTTCTAAGATTTCTTCGATAGGGAGGGACTGGAGAGCTTTATCGGAAATTACGCCTTTTGAAATATTTAATGTATTATGAGGTGTGACAGTTATGGGTATGTTGCCTATTTTATGTGTTTTCAGGAGTGAAGTAGTTTGTTTTTCCGAGGTAGTTTCAACTAGTAAATCGCCTGAAGGTAGCTGCTTAACATTCTTTGGGTTACCTATTGATGATTCAAGTGACTTCTGGACAAGAAAGGGGGATACAGTAGATAGCGTTTTTACTGTTGAGTTTAAAATTAGGAATCTAGCTTTAGCTGGGTCGTAATTCGGACATTTAGATAAATTAAAACTGGGTAACAAGGTTGTTCCGCTTTTGTTTCGGTGTACGGAACTGAACACCATCTGTTCATTTTCAGCCATAGGAAAAAATAGGCAAACTTCCACTATCGGCGGCACCACCCACCACGGAGTCCAACTCAGGGGATGAGAGAAATAGATTGAAATCTGTTACTCAACACCGATGCTAGCCAATAGCTATACGCCTGAAGGCCACCCCTGAAGCAGCCTCCACCCTTAACGAGGTGCCCAGTAAGTGACCCCAGGCTTGACCCTAGCCAACAGATGACATTCGTGACTGGCCGATTGATGCATACAGGCCTATATGACCTCCCGTTTACTTGAAGCAAGGGCCAAAGTAGTGTATTGGGGTACCAGGATGCCCCTCAACTACCAGGATCCCCTTTTCCAAGGACACGGGTCTCCACGCACGGCGAACACGCGGGTGGCTTCTTTTCATCAGGGTCCAATGTAACACCGAACCAAGACGAAAAGTTCTAACCACGATAAGGATGAGAATCGATAACAAATTAGGAATTGCAACAAGATAAATAATTATATCAACGTAACAATTTTTTTTTTAAATCAAAAGTCTAGAAACCAATTTTCTGCAAATGATATCCAGAATTTGGAGGTAAATATAATAATATTCGCTCACTAGGTCAAAGAAATTATAAAGTGAAAGTCAGAAACTCAAAACAGGACCGTCGCAAGAGAGAAATGGAAGTATGCTAAGGTCCAGCTCGGGGCCCCGGGTGCGCCGTACCCGTCACACAAGAGTGCGCCCCTGGGGGTCATATAGACAAGAATCGAGAAATATTCCAACACCCTATTCACGCAGTCACTAATCTAAATCTATGTATCTATTTTCTCAATTAATAGTATACTTCATTGATATGTTGTAGTTATTTCTTTATTTAGAGAGAAAACTAGTTTCCTCCAATCTTTGCTTCATATTTAATTATTTCCGCAGAACTTTTATATTTATCTTACATATAGACAAGAATCGAGAAATATTCCAACACCCTATTCTCGCAGTCACTAATCTAAATCTAAGCATCTATTTTCTCAATTAATTGTATACTTCTTTGATATGTTGCAGTTATTTCTTTATTTAGAGAGAAAACTAGTTTCCTTCAATCTTTGCTTCATATTTAATTATTTCCGCAGAACTTTTATATTTGTTTTGCATATAGACAAGAAACGAGAAATATTCCAACACCCTATTCACGCAGTCATTAATCTAAATCTAAGCATCTATTTTCTCAATTAATAGTATACTTCATTGATATGTTGTAGTTATTTCTTTATTTAGAGAGAAAACTAGTTTCCTCCAATCTTTGCTTCATATTTAATTTTTTCCGCAGAACTTTAATATTTATCTTACATATAGACAAGAATCGAGAAATATTCCAACACCCTACTCACGCAGTCACTAATCTAAATCTAAGCATCTATTTTCTCAATTAATTGTATGCTTCTTTGATATTTTGTAGTTATTTCTTTATTTAGAGAGAAAACTAGTTTCCTCCAATCTTTGCTTCATATTTAATTATTTCCGCAGAACTTTTATATTTATCTTACATATAGACAAGAATCGAGAAATATTCCAACACCCTATTCACGCAGTCACTAATCTAAATCTAAGCATCTATTTTCTCAATTAATAGTATACTTCATTGATATGTTGTAGTTATTTCTTTATTTAGAGAGAAAACTAGCTTCCTCCAATCTTTGCTTCATATTTAATTATTTCCGCAGAACTTTTATATTTGTCTTGCATATAGACAAGAATCGAGAAATATTCCAACACCCTATTCACACAGTCACTAATCTAAATCTAAGCATCTATTTTCTCAATTAATTGTATGCTTCTTTGATATTTTATAGTTATTTCTTTATTTAGAGAAAAAACTAGTTTCCTCCAATCTTTGCTTCATATTTAATTATTTCCGCAAAACTTTTATATTTATCTTGCATATAGACAAGAATCGAGAAATATTCCAACACCCTATTCACGCAGTCACTAATCTAAATCTAAGCATCTATTTTCTCAATTAATTGTATGCTTCTTTGATATGTTGTAGTTATTTCTATATTTAGAGAGAAAACTAGTTTCCTCCAATCTTTGCTTTATATTTAATTTTTTCCGCCGAACTTTTTTATTATTCTTACATATAGACAAGAATCGAGAAATATTCCATCACCCTATTCACGCAGTCACTAATCTAAATCTAAGCATCTATTTTCTCAATTAATTGTATGCTTCTTTGATATGTTGTAGTTATTTCTATATTTAGAGAGAAAACTAGTTTCCTCCAATCTTTGCTTTATATTTAATTTTTTCCGCCGAACTTTTTTATTATTCTTACATATAGACAAGAATCGAGAAATATTCCATCACCCTATTCACGCAGTCACTAATCTAAATCTAAGCATCTATTTTCTCAATTAATTGTATGCTTCTTTGATATGTTGTAGTTATTTCTTTATTTAGAGAGAAAACTAGTTTCCTCCAATCTTTGCTTCATATTTAATTATTTCCGCCGAACTTTTATATTTATCTTACATATAGACAAGAATCGAGAAATATTCCAACACCCTATTCACGCAGTCACTAATTTAAATCTAAGTATCTATTTTCTCAATTAAGAGTATACTTCATTGATATGTTGTAGTTATTTCCTTATTTAGAGAGAAAACTAGTTTCCTCCAATCTTTGCTTCATGTTTAATTATTTTCTCAGAACTTTTATATTTATCTTACATATAGAGAAGAATCGAGAAATATTCCAACACCCTATTCACGCAGTCAGTTATCTAAATCTAAGCATCTATTTTCTCAATTAATTGCATGCTTCTTTGATATTTTGTAGTTATTTCTTTATTTAGAGAGAAAACTAGTTTCCTCCAATCTTTGCTTCATATTTAATTATTTCCGCAGAACTTTTATATTTATCTTACATATAGACAAGAATCGAGAAATATTCCAACACCCTATTCTCGCAGTCACTAATATAAATCTAAGCATCTATTTTCTCAATTAATTGTATACTTCTTTGATATGTTGCAGTTATTTCTTTATTTAGAGAGAAAACTAGTTTCCTTCAATCTTTGCTTCATATTTAATTATTTCCGCAGAACTTTTATATTTGTCTTGCATATAGACAAGTATCGAGAAATATTCCAACACCCTATTCACGGAGTCACTAATCTAAATCTAAGCATCTATTTTCTCAATTAATAGTATACTTCATTGATATGTTGTAGTTATTTCTTTATTTAGAGAGAAAACTAGTTACCTCGAATCTTTGCTTCATATTTAATTATTTCCGCAGAACTTTTATATTTATCTTACATATAGACAAGAATCGAGAAATATTCCAACACCCTATTCTCGCAGTCACTAATCTAATTCTAAGCATCTATTTTCTCAATTAATTGTATGCTTCTTTGATATGTTGTAGATATTTCTTTATTTAGACAGAAAACTAGTTTCCTCCAATCTTTGCTTCATATTTATCCATTTCCGCAGAACTTTTATATTTGTCTTACATATAGGCAAAAATCGAGAAATATTCCAACACCCTATTCCCGCATTCACTAATCTAAATCTAAGCATCTATCTTCGAAATTAATTGTATTCTTCTCGTTGCATAAAGAAAAACAGTTCTGTTTTTCAGAGCTTATACTAATCTCGGACAGCATGCGTACACTCATTATTTTAATATCATAATGCGCTAGCCATTATCTAAATACAGCAATAATCACTGGGGTACCTCGGGATTGTGACACCCGTGTTTACTCAAAAGTAAACCCCCTGAGAAATTATTTAGATCATAATTAACTACTTCAGACAGAAAATAATTACTTTTTTACTTATTTAATATTTTTAAAAATTATAATTGGAAACAATTTATAATTAATAGCAGATCAGTATAATAAATTCAAATCAAAGACATATGAGCTCTTTCATGTCTTCCTCTTTTCATAAAAAAAAATTATATTTATTATTCAATAATTTAATGAGATCATTAAAATAGTGAAATAATTAAGTTAATAGATAATCACTGAATTCTCCTTTTTAAAATTCTATATCACTCTATTTTTGAATGAAATCAAACATTTTCATCGCTAGAGCTACCGTCAATTAGTAGTTTTCTAGTTTATTTCATTGTAATTTTGAAAATAAATTATGCATAGTTTTAAGATATTTTGACAACTTTTAGTCAATTATTAGAGAAGTTATACTTCCCTCGGCAATGTCCCTGGCTATTCTTTACTTTCATGATATGTATAACCAATACAAATTAACAGTAATTGCTTCCAGTGTTTGCTTTTCCAGCACTTTGATTTCGCCAGTAAAATTCCTAAGCACCTGATAATAGCTTCAACATCGAAATTCTCTTAATTTTCTCTTTATGTAAATTCTATAAGCTCAGGTATTATATCGTCATATTATCAAGCAGTCTGGTTGCGTAAAGAAAAACAGTTCTGTTTTTCAGAGCTTATACTAAACTCGGACTGCATGCGTTCACTCATTATTTTAAAATCATAATGCGCTAGCCATTATCTAAATACAGCAATAATCACTGGGGTACCTCGGGATTGTGACACCCGTGTTTACTCAAAAGTAAACCCCCTGAGAAATTATTTAGATCATAATTAACTACTTCAGACGGAAAATAATTACTTTTTTACTTTTTTAATATTTTTAAAAATTATAATTGGAAACAATTTATAATTAATAGCAGATCAGTATAATAAATTCAAATCAAAGACATATGAGCTCTTTCATGTATTCCTCTTTTCATAAAAAAAATTATATTTATTATTCAATAATTTAATGAGATCATTAAAACAGTGAAATAATTAAGTTAATAGATAATCACTGAATTCTCCTTTTTAAAATTCTATATCACTCTATTTTTGACTGAAATCAAACATTTTCATCGCTAGAGCTACCGTCAATTAGTAGTTTTCTAGTTTATTTCATTGTAATTTTGAAAATAAATTATGCATAGTTTTAAGATATTTTGACACCTTTTAGTCAATTATTAGAGAAGTTATACTTCCCTCGGCAATGTCCCTGGCTATACTTTACTTTCATGATATGTATAACCAATACAAATTAGCAGTAATTGCTTCCAGTATTTGCTTTTCCAGCACTTTGATTTCGCCAGTAAAATTCCTAAACACCTGATAATAGCTTCAACATCGAAATTCTCTTAATTTTCTCTTGATGTAAATTCCATAAGCTCAGGTATTATATCGTCATATTATCAAGCAGTCTGGTTGCGTAAAGAAAAACAGTTCTGTTTTACAGAGCTTATACTAAACTCGGACTGCATGCGTTCACTCATTATTTTAAAATCATAATGCGCTTGCCATTATCTAAATACAGCAATAATCACTGGGGTACCTCGGGATTGTGACACCCGTGTTTACTCAAAAGTAAACCCCCTGAGAAATTATTTAGATCATAATTAACTACTTCAGACGGAAAATAATTACTTTTTTACTTATTTAATATTTTTAAAAATTATAATTGGAAACAATTTATAATTAATAGCAGATCAGTATAATAAATTCAAATCAAAGACATATGAGCTCTTTCATGTCTTCCTCTTTTCATAAAAAAAATTATATTTATTATTCAATAATTTAATGAGATCATTAAAACAGTGAAATAATTAAGTTAATAGATAATCACTGAATTCTCCTTTTTAAAATTCTATATCACTCTATTTTTGACTGAAATCAAACATTTTCATCGCTAGAGCTACCGTCAATTAGTAGTTTTCTAGTTTATTTCATTGTAATTTTGAAAATAAATTATGCGTAGTTTTAAGATATTTTGACAACTTTTAGTCAATTATTAGAGAAGTTATACTTCCCTCGGCAATGTCCCTGGCTATTCTTTACTTTCATGATATGTATAACCAATACAAATTAGCAGTAATTGCTTCTAGTATTTGCTTTTACAGCACTTTGATTTCGCCAGTAAAATTCCTAAACACCTGATAATAGCTTCAACATCGAAATTCTCATAATTTTCTCCTTATGTAAATTCTATAAGCTCAGGTATTATATCGTCATATTATCAAGCAGTCTGGTTGCGTAAAGAAAAACAGTTCTGTTTTTCAGAGCTTATACTAAACTCGGACTGCATGCGTACACTCATTATTTTAAAATCATAATGCGCTAGCCATTATCTAAATACAACAATAATCACTGGGGTACCTCGGGATTGTGACACCCGTGTTTACTCAAAAGTAAACCCCCTGAGAAATTATTTAGTTCATAATTAACTACTTCAGACGGAAAATAATTACTTTTTTACTTATTTAATATTTTTAAAAATTATAATTGGAAACAATTTATAATTAATAGCAGATCAGTATAATAAATTCAAATCAAAGACATATGAGCTCTTTCATGTCTTCCTCTTTTCATAAAAAAAATTATATTTATTATTCAATAATTTAATGAGATCATTAAAACAGTGAAATAATTAAGTTAATAGATAATCACTGAATTCTCCTTTTTAAAATTCTATATCACTCTATTTTTGACTGAAATCAAACATTTTCATCGCTAGAGCTACCGTCAATTAGTAGTTTTCTAGTTTATTTCAATTTTGAAAATAAATTATGCATAGTTTTAAGATATTTTGACAACTTTTAGTCAATTATTAGAGAAGTTATACTTCCCTCGGCAATGTCCCTGGCTATTCTTTACTTTTTTGATATGTATAACCAATACAAATTAGCAGTAATTGCTTCCAGTATTTGCTTTTCCAGCACTTTGATTTCGCCAGTAAAATTCCTAAACACCTGATAATAGCTTCAACATCGAAATTCTCTTAATTTTCTCTTTATGTAAATTCTATAAGCTCAGGTATTATATCGTCATATTATCAAGCAGTCTGGTTGCGTAAAGAAAAACAGTTCTGTTTTTCAGAGCTTATACTAAACTCGGACTGCATGCGTACACTCATTATTTTAAAATCATAATGCGCTAGCCATTATCTAAATACAACAATAATCACTGGGGTACCTCGGGATTGTGACACCCGTGTTTACTCAAAAGTAAACCCCGTGAGAAATTATTTAGTTCATAATTAACTACTTCAGACGGAAAATAATTACTTTTTTACTTATTTAATATTTTTAAAAATTATAATTGGAAACAATTTATAATTAATAGCAGATCAGTATAATAAATTCAAATCAAAGACATATGAGCTCTTTCATGTCTTCCTCTTTTCATAAAAAAAATTATATTTATTATTCAATAATTTAATGAGATCATTAAAACAGTGAAATAATTAAGTTAATAGATAATCACTGAATTCTCCTTTTTAAAATTCTATATCACTCTATTTTTGACTGAAATCAAACATTTTCATCGCTAGAGCTACCGTCAATTAGTAGTTTTCTAGTTTATTTCAATTTTGAAAATAAATTATGCATAGTTTTAAGATATTTTGACAACTTTTAGTCAATTATTAGAGAAGTTATACTTCCCTCGGCAATGTCCCTGGCTATTCTTTACTTTTTTGATATGTATAACCAATACAAATTAGCAGTAATTGCTTCCAGTATTTGCTTTTCCAGCACTTTGATTTCGCCAGTAAAATTCCTAAACACCTGATAATAGCTTCAACATCGAAATTCTCTTAATTTTCTCTTTATGTAAATTCTATAAGCTCAGGTATTATATCGTCATATTATCAAGCAGTCTGGTTGCGTAAAGAAAAACAGTTCTGTTTTTCAGAGCTTATACTAAACTCGGACTGCATGCGTTCACTCATTATTTTAAAATCATAATGCGCTAGCCATTATCTAAATACAGCAATAATCACTGGGGTACCTCGGGATTGTGACACCCGTGTTTACTCAAAAGTAAACCCCCTGAGAAATTATTTAGATCATAATTAACTACTTCAGACGGAAAATAATTACTTTTTTACTTATTTAATATTTTTAAAAATTATAATTGGAAACAATTTATAATTAATAGCAGATCAGTATAATAAATTCAAATCAAAGACATATGAGCTCTTTCATGTCTTCCTCTTTTCATAAAAAAAATTATATTTATTATTCAATAATTTAATGAGATCATTAAAACAGTGAAATAATTAAGTTAATAGATAATCACTGAATTCTCCTTTTTAAAATTCTATATCACGCTATTTTTGACTGAAATCAAACATTTTCATCGCTAGAGCTACCGTCAATTAGTAGTTTTCTAGTTTATTTCAGATTTGAAAATAAATTATGCATAGTTTTAAGATATTTTGACAACTCTTAGTCAATTATTAGAGAAGTTATACTTCCCTCGGCAATGTCCCTGGCTATTCTTTACTTTTTTGATATGTATAACCAATACAAATTAGCAGTAATTGCTTCCAGTATTTGCTTTTCCAGCACTTTGATTTCGCCAGTAAAATTCCTAAACACCTGATAATAGCTTCAACATCGAAATTCTCTTAATTTTCTCTTTATGTAAATTCTATAAGCTCAGGTATTATATCGTCATATTATCAAGCAGTCTGGTTGCGTAAAGAAAAACAGTTCTGGTTTTCAGAGCTTATACTAAACTCGGACTGCATGCGTACACTCATTATTTTAAAATCATAATGCGCTAGCCATTATCTAAATACAACAATAATCACTGGGGTACCTCGGGATTGTGACACCCGTGTTTACTCAAAAGTAAACCCCCTGAGAAATTATTTAGTTCATAATTAACTACTTCAGACGGAAAATAATTACTTTTTTACTTATTTAATATTTTTAAAAATTATAATTGGAAACAATTTATAATTAATAGCAGATCAGTATAATAAATTCAAATCAAAGACATATGAGCTCTTTCATGTCTTCCTCTTTTCATAAAAAAAATTATATTTATTATTAAATAATTTAATGAGATCATTAAAACAGTGAAATAATTAAGTTAATAGATAATCACTGAATACTCCTTTTTAAAATTCTATATCACTCTATTTTTGACTGAAATCAAACATTTTCATCGCTAGAGCTACCGTCAATTAGTAGTTTTCTAGTTTATTTCATTGTAATTTTGAAAAAAAAATTATGCATAGTTTTAAGATATTTTGACAACTTTTAGTCAATTATTAGAGAAGTTATACTTCCCTCGGCAATGTCCCTGGCTATTCTTAACTTTCATGATATGTATAACCAATACAAATTAGCAGTAATTGCTTCCAGTGTTTGCTTTTCCAGCACTTTGATTTCGCCAGTAAAATTCCTAAACACCTGATAATAGCTTCAACATCGAAATTCTCTTAATTTTCTCTTTATGTAAATTCTATAAGCTCAGGTATTATATCGTCATATTATCAAGCAGTCTGGTTGCGTAAAGAAAAACAGTTCTGTTTTTCAGAGCTTATACTAAACTCGGACTGCATGCGTACACTCATTATTTTAAAATCATAATGCGCTAGCCATTATCTAAATACAACAATAATCACTGGGGTACCTCGGGATTGTGACACCCGTGTTTACTCAAAAGTAAACCCCCTGAGAAATTATTTAGTTCATAATTAACTACTTCAGACGGAAAATAATTACTTTTTTACTTATTTAATATTTTTAAAAATTATAATTGGAAACAATTTATAATTAATAGCAGATCAGTATAATAAATTCAAATCAAAGACATATGAGCTCTTTCATGTCTTCCTCTTTTCATAAAAAAAATTATATTTATCATTCAATAATTTAATGAGATCATTAAAACAGTGAAATAATTAAGTTAATAGATAATCACTGAATTCTCCTTTTTAAAATTCTATATCACTCTATTTTTGACTGAAATCAAACATTTTCATCGCTAGAGCTACCGTCAATTAGTAGTTTTCTAGTTTATTTCATTGTAATTTTGAAAATAAATTATGCATAGTTTTAAGATATTTTGACAACTTTTAGTCAATTATTAGAGAAGTTATACTTCCCGCGGCAATGTCCCTGGCTATTCTTTACTTTCATGATATGTATAACCAATACAAATTAGCAGTAATTGCTTCCAGTGTTTGCTTTTCCAGCACTTTGATTTCGCCAGTAAAATTCCTAAACACCTGATAATAGCTTCAACATCGAAATTCTCTTAATTTTCTCTTTATGTAAATTCTATAAGCTCAGGTATTATATCGTCATATTATCAAGCAGTCTGGTTGCGTAAAGAAAAACAGTTCTGTTTTTCAGAGCTTATACTAAACTCGGACTGCATGCGTACACTCATTATTTTAAAATCATAATGCGCTAGCCATTATCTAAATACAACAATAATCACTGGGGTACCTCGGGATTGTGACACCCGTGTTTACTCAAATGTAAACCCCCTGAGAAATTATTTAGTTCATAATTAACTACTTCAGACGGAAAATAATTACTTTTTTACTTATTTAATATTTTTAAAAATTATAATTGGAAACAATTTATAATTAATAGCAGATCAGTATAATAAATTCAAATCAAAGACATATGAGCTCTTTCATGTCTTCCTCTTTTCATAAAAAAAATTATATTTATTATTCAATAATTTAATGAGATCATTAAAACAGTGAAATAATTAAGTTAATAGATAATCACTGAATTCTCCTTTTTAAAATTCTATATCACGCTATTTTTGACTGAAATCAAACATTTTCATCGCTAGAGCTACCGTCAATTAGTAGTTTTCTAGTTTATTTCAATTTTGAAAATAAATTATGCATAGTTTTAAGATATTTTGACACCTTTTAGTCAATTATTAGAGAAGTTATACTTCCCTCGGCAATGTCCCTGGCTATTCTTTACTTTCATGATATGTATAACCAATACATTAGCAGTAATTGCTTCCAGTATTTGCTTTTCCAGCACTTTGATTTCGCCAGTAAAATTCCTAAACACCTGATAATAGCTTCAACATCGAAATTCTCTTAATTTTCTCTTGATGTAAATTCCATAAGCTCAGGTATTATATCGTCATATTATCAAGCAGTCTGGTTGCGTAAAGAAAAACAGTTCTGTTTTACAGAGCTTATACTAAACTCGGACTGCATGCGTTCACTCATTATTTTAAAATCATAATGCGCTTGCCATTATCTAAATACAGCAATAATCACTGGGGTACCTCGGGATTGTGACACCCGTGTTTACTCAAAAGTAAACCCCCTGAGAAATTATTTAGATCATAATTAACTACTTCAGACGGAAAATAATTACTTTTTTACTTATTTAATATTTTTAAAAATTATAATTGGAAACAATTTATAATTAATAGCAGATCAGTATAATAAATTCAAATCAAAGACATATGAGCTCTTTCATGTCTTCCTCTTTTCATAAAAAAAATTATATTTATTATTCAATAATTTAATGAGATCATTAAAACAGTGAAATAATTAAGTTAATAGATAATCACTGAATTCTCCTTTTTAAAATTCTATATCACTCTATTTTTGACTGAAATCAAACATTTTCATCGCTAGAGCTACCGTCAATTAGTAGTTTTCTAGTTTATTTCATTGTAATTTTGAAAATAAATTATGCGTAGTTTTAAGATATTTTGACAACTTTTAGTCAATTATTAGAGAAGTTATACTTCCCTCGGCAATGTCCCTGGCTATTCTTTACTTTCATGATATGTATAACCAATACAAATTAGCAGTAATTGCTTCTAGTATTTGCTTTTACAGCACTTTGATTTCGCCAGTAAAATTCCTAAACACCTGATAATAGCTTCAACATCGAAATTCTCATAATTTTCTCCTTATGTAAATTCTATAAGCTCAGGTATTATATCGTCATATTATCAAGCAGTCTGGTTGCGTAAAGAAAAACAGTTCTGTTTTTCAGAGCTTATACTAAACTCGGACTGCATGCGTACACTCATTATTTTAAAATCATAATGCGCTAGCCATTATCTAAATACAACAATAATCACTGGGGTACCTCGGGATTGTGACACCCGTGTTTACTCAAAAGTAAACCCCCTGAGAAATTATTTAGTTCATAATTAACTACTTCAGACGGAAAATAATTACTTTTTTACTTATTTAATATTTTTAAAAATTATAATTGGAAACAATTTATAATTAATAGCAGATCAGTATAATAAATTCAAATCAAAGACATATGAGCTCTTTCATGTCTTCCTCTTTTCATAAAAAAAATTATATTTATTATTCAATAATTTAATGAGATCATTAAAACAGTGAAATAATTAAGTTAATAGATAATCACTGAATTCTCCTTTTTAAAATTCTATATCACTCTATTTTTGACTGAAATCAAACATTTTCATCGCTAGAGCTACCGTCAATTAGTAGTTTTCTAGTTTATTTCAATTTTGAAAATAAATTATGCATAGTTTTAAGATATTTTGACAACTTTTAGTCAATTATTAGAGAAGTTATACTTCCCTCGGCAATGTCCCTGGCTATTCTTTACTTTTTTGATATGTATAACCAATACAAATTAGCAGTAATTGCTTCCAGTATTTGCTTTTCCAGCACTTTGATTTCGCCAGTAAAATTCCTAAACACCTGATAATAGCTTCAACATCGAAATTCTCTTAATTTTCTCTTTATGTAAATTCTATAAGCTCAGGTATTATATCGTCATATTATCAAGCAGTCTGGTTGCGTAAAGAAAAACAGTTCTGTTTTTCAGAGCTTATACTAAACTCGGACTGCATGCGTACACTCATTATTTTAAAATCATAATGCGCTAGCCATTATCTAAATACAACAATAATCACTGGGGTACCTCGGGATTGTGACACCCGTGTTTACTCAAAAGTAAACCCCGTGAGAAATTATTTAGTTCATAATTAACTACTTCAGACGGAAAATAATTACTTTTTTACTTATTTAATATTTTTAAAAATTATAATTGGAAACAATTTATAATTAATAGCAGATCAGTATAATAAATTCAAATCAAAGACATATGAGCTCTTTCATGTCTTCCTCTTTTCATAAAAAAAATTATATTTATTATTCAATAATTTAATGAGATCATTAAAACAGTGAAATAATTAAGTTAATAGATAATCACTGAATTCTCCTTTTTAAAATTCTATATCACTCTATTTTTGACTGAAATCAAACATTTTCATCGCTAGAGCTACCGTCAATTAGTAGTTTTCTAGTTTATTTCAATTTTGAAAATAAATTATGCATAGTTTTAAGATATTTTGACAACTTTTAGTCAATTATTAGAGAAGTTATACTTCCCTCGGCAATGTCCCTGGCTATTCTTTACTTTTTTGATATGTATAACCAATACAAATTAGCAGTAATTGCTTCCAGTATTTGCTTTTCCAGCACTTTGATTTCGCCAGTAAAATTCCTAAACACCTGATAATAGCTTCAACATCGAAATTCTCTTAATTTTCTCTTTATGTAAATTCTATAAGCTCAGGTATTATATCGTCATATTATCAAGCAGTCTGGTTGCGTAAAGAAAAACAGTTCTGTTTTTCAGAGCTTATACTAAACTCGGACTGCATGCGTTCACTCATTATTTTAAAATCATAATGCGCTAGCCATTATCTAAATACAGCAATAATCACTGGGGTACCTCGGGATTGTGACACCCGTGTTTACTCAAAAGTAAACCCCCTGAGAAATTATTTAGATCATAATTAACTACTTCAGACGGAAAATAATTACTTTTTTACTTATTTAATATTTTTAAAAATTATAATTGGAAACAATTTATAATTAATAGCAGATCAGTATAATAAATTCAAATCAAAGACATATGAGCTCTTTCATGTCTTCCTCTTTTCATAAAAAAAATTATATTTATTATTCAATAATTTAATGAGATCATTAAAACAGTGAAATAATTAAGTTAATAGATAATCACTGAATTCTCCTTTTTAAAATTCTATATCACGCTATTTTTGACTGAAATCAAACATTTTCATCGCTAGAGCTACCGTCAATTAGTAGTTTTCTAGTTTATTTCAGATTTGAAAATAAATTATGCATAGTTTTAAGATATTTTGACAACTCTTAGTCAATTATTAGAGAAGTTATACTTCCCTCGGCAATGTCCCTGGCTATTCTTTACTTTTTTGATATGTATAACCAATACAAATTAGCAGTAATTGCTTCCAGTATTTGCTTTTCCAGCACTTTGATTTCGCCAGTAAAATTCCTAAACACCTGATAATAGCTTCAACATCGAAATTCTCTTAATTTTCTCTTTATGTAAATTCTATAAGCTCAGGTATTATATCGTCATATTATCAAGCAGTCTGGTTGCGTAAAGAAAAACAGTTCTGGTTTTCAGAGCTTATACTAAACTCGGACTGCATGCGTACACTCATTATTTTAAAATCATAATGCGCTAGCCATTATCTAAATACAACAATAATCACTGGGGTACCTCGGGATTGTGACACCCGTGTTTACTCAAAAGTAAACCCCCTGAGAAATTATTTAGTTCATAATTAACTACTTCAGACGGAAAATAATTACTTTTTTACTTATTTAATATTTTTAAAAATTATAATTGGAAACAATTTATAATTAATAGCAGATCAGTATAATAAATTCAAATCAAAGACATATGAGCTCTTTCATGTCTTCCTCTTTTCATAAAAAAAATTATATTTATTATTAAATAATTTAATGAGATCATTAAAACAGTGAAATAATTAAGTTAATAGATAATCACTGAATACTCCTTTTTAAAATTCTATATCACTCTATTTTTGACTGAAATCAAACATTTTCATCGCTAGAGCTACCGTCAATTAGTAGTTTTCTAGTTTATTTCATTGTAATTTTGAAAAAAAAATTATGCATAGTTTTAAGATATTTTGACAACTTTTAGTCAATTATTAGAGAAGTTATACTTCCCTCGGCAATGTCCCTGGCTATTCTTAACTTTCATGATATGTATAACCAATACAAATTAGCAGTAATTGCTTCCAGTGTTTGCTTTTCCAGCACTTTGATTTCGCCAGTAAAATTCCTAAACACCTGATAATAGCTTCAACATCGAAATTCTCTTAATTTTCTCTTTATGTAAATTCTATAAGCTCAGGTATTATATCGTCATATTATCAAGCAGTCTGGTTGCGTAAAGAAAAACAGTTCTGTTTTTCAGAGCTTATACTAAACTCGGACTGCATGCGTACACTCATTATTTTAAAATCATAATGCGCTAGCCATTATCTAAATACAACAATAATCACTGGGGTACCTCGGGATTGTGACACCCGTGTTTACTCAAAAGTAAACCCCCTGAGAAATTATTTAGTTCATAATTAACTACTTCAGACGGAAAATAATTACTTTTTTACTTATTTAATATTTTTAAAAATTATAATTGGAAACAATTTATAATTAATAGCAGATCAGTATAATAAATTCAAATCAAAGACATATGAGCTCTTTCATGTCTTCCTCTTTTCATAAAAAAAATTATATTTATTATTCAATAATTTAATGAGATCATTAAAACAGTGAAATAATTAAGTTAATAGATAATCACTGAATTCTCCTTTTTAAAATTCTATATCACTCTATTTTTGACTGAAATCAAACATTTTCATCGCTAGAGCTACCGTCAATTAGTAGTTTTCTAGTTTATTTCATTGTAATTTTGAAAATAAATTATGCATAGTTTTAAGATATTTTGACAACTTTTAGTCAATTATTAGAGAAGTTATACTTCCCGCGGCAATGTCCCTGGCTATTCTTTACTTTCATGATATGTATAACCAATACAAATTAGCAGTAATTGCTTCCAGTGTTTGCTTTTCCAGCACTTTGATTTCGCCAGTAAAATTCCTAAACACCTGATAATAGCTTCAACATCGAAATTCTCTTAATTTTCTCTTTATGTAAATTCTATAAGCTCAGGTATTATATCGTCATATTATCAAGCAGTCTGGTTGCGTAAAGAAAAACAGTTCTGTTTTTCAGAGCTTATACTAAACTCGGACTGCATGCGTACACTCATTATTTTAAAATCATAATGCGCTAGCCATTATCTAAATACAACAATAATCACTGGGGTACCTCGGGATTGTGACACCCGTGTTTACTCAAATGTAAACCCCCTGAGAAATTATTTAGTTCATAATTAACTACTTCAGACGGAAAATAATTACTTTTTTACTTATTTAATATTTTTAAAAATTATAATTGGAAACAATTTATAATTAATAGCAGATCAGTATAATAAATTCAAATCAAAGACATATGAGCTCTTTCATGTCTTCCTCTTTTCATAAAAAAAATTATATTTATTATTCAATAATTTAATGAGATCATTAAAACAGTGAAATAATTAAGTTAATAGATAATCACTGAATTCTCCTTTTTAAAATTCTATATCACGCTATTTTTGACTGAAATCAAACATTTTCATCGCTAGAGCTACCGTCAATTAGTAGTTTTCTAGTTTATTTCAATTTTGAAAATAAATTATGCATAGTTTTAAGATATTTTGACACCTTTTAGTCAATTATTAGAGAAGTTATACTTCCCTCGGCAATGTCCCTGGCTATTCTTTACTTTCATGATATGTATAACCAATACATTAGCAGTAATTGCTTCCAGTATTTGCTTTTCCAGCACTTTGATTTCGCCAGTAAAATTCCTAAACACCTGATAATAGCTTCAACATCGAAATTCTCTTAATTTTCTCTTTATGTAAATTCTATAAGCTCAGGTATTATATCGTCATATTATCAAGCAGTCTGGTTGCGTAAAGAAAAACAGTTCTGTTTTTCAGAGCTTATACTAAACTCGGACTGCATGCGTACACTCATTATTTTAAAATCATAATGCGCTAGCCATTATCTAAATACAACAATAATCACTGGGGTACCTCGGGATTGTGACACCCGTGTTTACTCAAAAGTAAACCCCCTGAGAAATTATTTAGTTCATAATTAACTACTTCAGACGGAAAATAATTACTTTTTTATTTATTTAATATTTTTAAAAATTATAATTGGAAACAATTTATAATTAATAGCAGATCAGTATAATAAATTCAAATCAAAGACATATGAGCTCTTTCATGTCTTCCTCTTTTCATAAAAAAAATTATATTTATTATTCAATAATTTAATGAGATCATTAAAACAGTGAAATAATTAAGTTAATAGATAATCACTGAATTCTCCTTTTTAAAATTCTATATCACTCTATTTTTGACTGAAATCAAACATTTTCATCGCTAGAGCTACCGTCAATTAGTAGTTTTCTAGTTTATTTCATTGTAATTTTGAAAATAAATTATGCATAGTTTTAAGATATTTTGACAACTTTTAGTCAATTATTAGAGAAGTTATACTTCCCTCGGCAATGTCCCTGGCTATTCTTTACTTTCATGATATGTATAACCAATACAAATTAGCAGTAATTGCTTCCAGTATTTGCTTTTCCAGCACTTTGATTTCGCCAGTAAAATTCCTAAACACCTGATAATAGCTTCAACATCGAAATTCTCTTAATTTTCTCTTTATGTAAATTCTATAAGCTCAGGTATTATATCGTCATATTATCAAGCAGTCTGGTTGTGTAAAGAAAAACAGTTCTGTTTTTCAGAGCTTATACTAAACTCGGACTGCATGCGTACACTCATTATTTTAAAATCATAATGCGCTAGCCATTATCTAAATACAACAATAATCACTGGGGTACCTCGGGATTCTGACACCCGTGTTTACTCAAAAGTAAACCCCCTGAGAAATTATTTAGTTCATAATTAACTACTTCAGACGGAAAATAATTACTTTTTTACTTATTTAATATTTTTAAAAATTATAATTGGAAACAATTTATAATTAATAGCAGATCAGTATAATAAATTCAAATCAAAGACATATGAGCTCTTTCATGTCTTCCTCTTTTCATAAAAAAAATTATATTTATTATTCAATAATTTAATGAGATCATTAAAACAGTGAAATAATTAAGTTAATAGATAATCACTGAATTCTCCTTTTTAAAATTCTATATCACTCTATTTTTGACTGAAATCAAACATTTTCATCGCTAGAGCTACCGTCAATTAGTAGTTTTCTAGTTTATTTCAATTTTAGAAAATAAATTATGCATAGTTTTAAGATATTTTGACAACTTTTAGTCAATTATTAGAGAAGTTATACTTCCCTCGGCAATGTCCCTGGCTATTCTTTACTTTTTTGATATGTATAACCAATACAAATTAGCAGTAATTGCTTCCAGTATTTGCTTTTCCAGCACTTTGATTTCGCCAGTAAAATTCCTAAACACCTGATAATAGCTTCAACATCGAAATTCTCTTAATTTTCTCTTTATGTAAATTCTATAAGCTCAGGTATTATATCGTCATATTATCAAGCAGTCTGGTTGCGTAAATAAAAACAGTTCTGTTTTTCAGAGCTTATACTAAACTCGGACTGCATGCATACACTCATTATTTTAAAATCATAATGCGCTAGCCATTATCTAAATACAACAATAATCACTGGGGTACCTCGGGATTGTGACACCCGTGTTTACTAAAAAGTAAACCCCCTGAGAAATTATTTAGTTCATAATTAACTACTTCAGACGGAAAATAATTACTTTTTTACTTATTTAATATTTTTAAAAATTATAATTGGAAACAATTTATAATTAATAGCAGATCAGTATAATAAATTCAAATCAAAGACATATGAGTTCTTTCATGTCTTCCTCTTTTCATAAAAAAAATTATATTTATTATTCAATAATTTAATGAGATCATTAAAACAGTGAAATAATTAAGTTAATAGATAATCACTGAATTCTCCTTTTTAAAATTCTATATCACGCTATTTTTGACTGAAATCAAACATTTTCATCGCTAGAGCTACCGTCAATTAGTAGTTTTCTAGTTTATTTCATTGTAATTTTGAAAATAAATTATGCATAGTTTTAAGATATTTTGACAACTTTTAGTCAATTATTAGAGAAGTTATACTTCCCTCGGCAATGTCCCTGGCTATTCTTTACTTTCATGATATGTATAACCAATACAAATTAGCAGTAATTGCTTCCAGTGTTTGCTTTTCCAGCACTTTGATTTCGCCAGTAAAATTCCTAAACACCTGATAATAGCTTCAACATCGAAATTCTCTTAATTTTCTCTTTATGTAAATTCTATAAGCTCAGGTATTATATCGTCATATTATCAAGCAGTCTGGTTGCGTAAAGAAAAACAGTTCTGTTTTTCAGAGCTTATACTAAACTCGGACTGCATGCGTACACTCATTATTTTAAAATCATAATGCGCTAGCCATTATCTAAATACAACAATAATCACTGGGGTACCTCGGGATTGTGACACCCGTGTTTACTCAAAAGTAAACCCCCTGAGAAATTATTTAGTTCATAATTAACTACTTCAGACGGAAAATAATTACTTTTTTATTTATTTAATATTTTTAAAAATTATAATTGGAAACAATTTATAATTAATAGCAGATCAGTATAATAAATTCAAATCAAAGACATATGAGTTCTTTCATGTCTTCCTCTTTTCATAAAAAAAATTATATTTATTATTCAATAATTTAATGAGATCATTAAAACAGTGAAATAATTAAGTTAATAGATAATCACTGAATTCTCCTTTTTAAAATTCTATATCACGCTATTTTTGACTGAAATCAAACATTTTCATCGCTAGAGCTACCGTCAATTAGTAGTTTTCTAGTTTATTTCATTGTAATTTTGAAAATAAATTATGCATAGTTTTAAGATATTTTGACAACTTTTAGTCAATTATTAGAGAAGTTATACTTCCCTCGGCAATGTCCCTGGCTATTCTTTACTTTCATGATATGTATAACCAATACAAATTAGCAGTAATTGCTTCCAGTGTTTGCTTTTCCAGCACTTTGATTTCGCCAGTAAAATTCCTAAACACCTGATAATAGCTTCAACATCGAAATTCTCTTAATTTTCTCTTTATGTAAATTCTATAAGCTCAGGTATTATATCGTCATATTATCAAGCAGTCTGGTTGCGTAAAGAAAAACAGTTCTGTTTTTCAGACCTTATACTAAACTCGGACTGCATGCGTACACTCATTATTTTAAAATCATAATGCGCTAGCCATTATCTAAATACAACAATAATCACTGGGGTACCTCGGGATTGTGACACCCGTGTTTACTCAAAAGTAAACCCCCTGAGAAATTATTTAGTTCATAATTAACTACTTCAGACGGAAAATAATTACTTTTTTATTTATTTAATATTTTTAAAAATTATAATTGGAAACAATTTATAATTAATAGCAGATCAGTATAATAAATTCAAATCAAAGACATATGAGCTCTTTCATGTCTTCCTCTTTTCATAAAAAAAATTATATTTATTATTCAATAATTTAATGAGATCATTAAAACAGTGAAATAATTAAGTTAATAGATAATCACTGAATTCTCCTTTTTAAAATTCTATATCACTCTATTTTTGACTGAAATCAAACATTTTCATCGCTAGAGCTACCGTCAATTAGTAGTTTTCTAGTTTATTTCATTGTAATTTTGAAAAAAAAATATGCATAGTTTTAAGATATTTTGACAACTTTTAGTCAATTATTAGAGAAGTTATACTTCCCTCGGCAATGTCCCTGGCTATTCTTTACTTTCATGATATGTATAACCAATACAAATTAGCAGTAATTGCTTCCAGTATTTGCTTTTCCAGCACTTTGATTTCGCCAGTAAAATTCCTAAACACCTGATAATAGCTTCAACATCGAAATTCTCTTAATTTTCTCTTTATGTAAATTCTATAAGCTCAGGTATTATATCGTCATATTATCAAGCAGTCTGGTTGCGTAAAGAAAAACAGTTCTGTTTTTCAGAGCTTATACTAAACTGGGACTGCATGCGTACACTCATTATTTTAAAATCATAATGCGCTAGCCATTATCTAAATACAACAATAATCACTGGGGTACCTCGGGATTGTGACACCCGTGTTTACTCAAAAGTAAACCCCCTGAGAAATTATTTAGTTCATAATTAACTACTTCAGACGGAAAATAATTACTTTTTTACTTATTTAATATTTTTAAAAATTATAATTGGAAACAATTTATAATTAATAGCAGATCAGTATAATAAATTCAAATCAAAGACATATGAGCTCTTTCATGTCTTTCTCTTTTCATAAAAAAAATTATATTTATTATTCAATAATTTAATGAGATCATTAAAACAGTGAAATAATTAAGTTAATAGATAATCACTGAATTCTCCTTTTTAAAATTCTATATCACTCTATTTTTGACTGAAATCAAACATTTTCATCGCTAGAGCTACCGTCAATTAGTAGTTTTCTAGTTTATTTCATTGTAATTTTGAAAATAAATTATGCATAGTTTTAAGATATTTTGACAACTTTTAGTCAATTATTAGAGAAGTTATACTTCCCTCGGCAATGTCCCTGGCTATTCTTTACTTTCATGATATGTATAACCAATACAAATTAGCAGTAATTGCTTCCAGTATTTGCTTTTCCAGCACTTTGATTTCGCCAGTAAAATTCCTAAACACCTGATAATAGCTTCAACATCGAAATTCTCTTAATTTTCTCTTTATGTAAATTCTATAAGCTCAGGTATTATATCGTCATATTATCAAGCAGTCTGGTTGCGTAAAGAAAAACAGTTCTGTTTTTCAGAGCTTATACTAAACTCGGACTGCATGCGTACACTCATTATTTTAAAATCATAATGCGCTAGCCATTATCTAAATACAACAATAATCACTGGGGTACCTCGGGATTGTGACACCCGTGTTTACTCAAAAGTAAACCCCCTGAGAAATTATTTACTTCATAATTAACTACTTCAGACGGAAAATAATTACTTTTTTGCTTATTTAATATTTTTAAAAATTATAATTGGAAACAATTTATAATTAATAGCAGATCAGTATAATAAATTCAAATCAAAGACATATGAGCTCTTTCATGTCTTCCTCTTTTCATAAAAAAAATTATATTTATTATTCAATAATTTAATGAGATCATTAAGACAGTGAAATAATTAAGTTAATAGATAATCACTGAATTCTCCTTTTTAAAATTCTATATCACTCTATTTTTGACTGAAATCAAACATTTTCATCGCTAGAGCTACCGTCAATTAGTAGTTTTCTAGTTTATTTCAATTTTGAAAATAAATTATGCATAGTTTTAAGATATTTTGACAACTTTTAGTCAATTATTAGAGAAGTTATACTTCCCTCGGCAATGTCCCTGGCTATTCTTTACTTTTTTGATATGTATAACCAATACAAATTAGCAGTAATTGCTTCCAGTATTTGCTTTTCCAGCACTTTGATTTCGCCAGTAAAATTCCTAAACACCTGATAATAGCTTCAACATCGAAATTCTCTTAATTTTCTCTTGATGTAAATTCTATAAGCTCAGGTATTATATCGTCATATTATCAAGCAGTCTGGTTGCGTAAAGAAAAACAGTTCTGTTTTTCAGAGCTTATACTAAACTCGGACTGCATGCATACACTCATTATTTTAAAATCATAATGCGCTAGCCATTATCTAAATACAACAATAATCACTGGGGTACCTCGGGATTGTGACACCCGTGTTTACTAAAAAGTAAACCCCCTGAGAAATTATTTAGTTCATAATTAACTACTTCAGACGGAAAATAATTACTTTTTTACTTATTTAATATTTTTAAAAATTATAATTGGAAACAATTTATAATTAATAGCAGATCAGTATAATAAATTCAAATCAAAGACATATGAGTTCTTTCATGTCTTCCTCTTTTCATAAAAAAATTATATTTATTATTCAATAATTTAATGAGATCATTAAAACAGTGAAATAATTAAGTTAATAGATAATCACTGAATTCTACTTTTTAAAATTCTATATCACGCTATTTTTGACTGAAATCAAACATTTTCATCGCTAGAGCTACCGTCAATTAGTAGTTTTCTAGTTTATTTCATTGTAATTTTGAAAATAAATTATGCATAGTTTTAAGATATTTTGACAACTTTTAGTCAATTATTAGAGAAGTTATACTTCCCTCGGCAATGTCCCTGGCTATTCTTTACTTTCATGATATGTATAACCAATACAAATTAGCAGTAATTGCTTCCAGTGTTTGCTTTTCCAGCACTTTGATTTCGCCAGTAAAATTCCTAAACACCTGATAATAGCTTCAACATCGAAATTCTCTTAATTTTCTCTTTATGTAAATTCTATAAGCTCAGGTATTATATCGTCATATTATCAAGCAGTCTGGTTGCGTAAAGAAAAACAGTTCTGTTTTTCAGAGCTTATACTAAACTCGGACTGCATGCGTACACTCATTATTTTAAAATCATAATGCGCTAGCCATTATCTAAATACAACAATAATCACTGGGGTACCTCGGGATTGTGACACCCGTGTTTACTCAAAAGTAAACCCCCTGAGAAATTATTTAGTTCATAATTAACTACTTCAGACGGAAAATAATTACTTTTTTACTTATTTAATATTTTTAAAAATTATAATTGGAAACAATTTATAATTAATAGCAGATCAGTATAATAAATTCAAATCAAAGACATATGAGCTCTTTCATGTCTTCCTCTTTTCATAAAAAAAATTATATTTATTATTCAATAATTTAATGAGATCATTAAAACAGTGAAATAATTAAGTTAATAGATAATCACTGAATTCTCCTTTTTAAAATTCTATATCACGCTATTTTTGACTGAAATCAAACATTTTCATTGCTAGAGCTACCGTCAATTAGTAGTTTTCTAGTTTATTTCAATTTTGAAAATAAATTATGCATAGTTTTAAGATATTTTGACACCTTTTAGTCAATTATTAGAGAAGTTATACTTCCCTCGGCAATGTCCCTGGCTATTCTTTACTTTCATGATATGTATAACCAATACAAATTAGCAGTAATTGCTTCCAGTATTTGCTTTTCCAGCACTAAGATTTCGCCAGTAAAATTCCTAAACACCTGATAATAGCTTCAACATCGAAATTCTCTTAATTTTCTCTTTATGTAAATTCTATAAGCTCAGGTATTATATCGTCATATTATCAAGCAGTCTGGTTGCGTAAAGAAAAACAGTTCTGTTTTTCAGAGCTTATACTAAACTCGGACTGCATGCGTACACTCATTATTTTAAAATCATAATGCGCTAGCCATTATCTAAATACAACAATAATCACTGGGGTACCTCGGGATTGTGACACCCGTGTTTACTCAAAAGTAAACCCCCTGAGAAATTATTTAGTTCATAATTAACTACTTCAGACGTAAAATAATTACTTTTTTACTTATTTAATATTTTTAAAAATTATAATTGGAAACAATTTATAATTAATAGCAGATCAGTATAATAAATTCAAATCAAAGACATATGAGCTCTTTCATGTCTTCCTCTTTTCATAAAAAAATTATATTTATTATTCAATAATTTAATGAGATCATTAAAACAGTGAAATAATTAAGTTAATAGATAATCACTGAATTCTCCTTTTTAAAATTCTATATCACGCTATTTTTGACTGAAATCAAACATTTTCATCGCTAGAGCTACCGTCAATTAGTAGTTTTCTAGTTTATTTCATTGTAATTTTGAAAATAAATTATGCATAGTTTTAAGATATTTTGTCACCTTTTAGTCAATTATTAGAGAAGTTATACTTCCCTCGGCAATGTCCCTGGCTATTCTTTACTTTCATGATATGTATAACCAATACAAATTAGCACTATTTTGATTCCAGTATTTGCTTTCCCAGCACTTTGATTTCGCCAGTAAAATTCCATTTCCTCTTATAATAGCTTCTACATCAAAATTGGTCTCTCATATGACGCCGAAATTCTCATGCGAATCAGCGACTTGTTACTACACCAAAAATTATTACGAATTACTCCAAAAGTTATTTACGAAACTATTACTATTGCGAACTTTTACTTTTGCTAGCTTTGATGTCCACGAAAGAAAAATGGCGACGAAAGAAGGACAAGTGCAGCAATTGAAGCGTAAACGAAAAACTATTCGAAGTAACATAACTCGTTTCTCTACTGAGATTCACAACATGACAGAAGTTACTTCGAATGAAGATATGGAATTTGCGATAAATCGTTTAACAACTATCTTAAATGAAATGAAAACGGTTGATAATGAAATCCATGTTCTTTTCACGGATGACGATTACGAAAATGTTATTACCCAATGTGAAACTTATACAGAAAGTGCTCAGCCTCGCAATTTTTATAGCCCGAAGAATCATCCAAAATTAATTATCGCCGACTATTAACATCAGCTACAATCTTTATTTGTGCCCTGATAATTCGATTAATTCGGTTACTAATCCATCACTTGCTGGTCAGATAACAACGGTTAGACAACGTACACAGTGAAACTGCCGACGATTAAGTCAGAACCATTTTGCGGTGAAATTGAAAATTGGTAAAGTTTTAGGGAACAATTCCAGTCTTTAGTTAACACCAATCCAAACCTTTCAACTATTGATAAACATGTGCTCCTAAGAGATTATTTGTAAGACGAACCAAGACTTTTAGTTGATGGTATCAGTATTGTTGCTGTCTCATATGAAACCACTAAAAAGCTACTAATGAATAGATATGGGGACAAAAATAGAATTATCCAAGAACATTTGGAAAATCTAACACCCGTACGGCAACTGACCTAAATGAAACCTACATTGAATGTAATAGAAGATTGGAGGCCTTACGCGCACTTGGTGAGGACATTGGAAGCTACGGTCGTGTATTAGCTCTAAAATTTCTACAAGCGTTTCCAGACGACACTTGTAGACAGGTCATTGGGCTCAGAAATGCAAAACCATAACTGACTATGACACTCACATACAAAAGTTAAAAGGCTCTAACCGTTGTTTCTTATGTACTAATAGAGGACACAGAATGGCAAATTGTCCTCGTAAAGACACTGCTAGCTGTAGAAAATGCAAGAAGAAAAACCACGTATCCATTTGTTCATCTGCACTGAACACTGCAATCCGAAATAGCTAAGTTCATCACATTAACATACCTAAGTCTAGCTTTACCCATTTACAAACTGCACGCGTGCATGTTACTGGCCCCACGGGTCTTACGTAGTTAACCCGATGCATTTTGGATGGAGGTAACCAAACAAGCTTCGTCAATGCAAACCTCATTCACAAACTGAAACTTACAATTGTAAGCACTGAGAAACTAAACGTACATGTTTTTGAATCTCCCAGTACTTCACGAAACATGCGATGATGTGTGCAACTTTCACTTTCAAGTTTGTGGAACAAAAACACTGTTTCTGTAGCAGCTTTCGAAAGTTCCAACAGATATACCCCACACCCTGCTGCCCCTGCGGACGTTGTTCGATTTACTCGAAGCCGAAAACTAACACTTACAGACCCTCCAGGAAACGACAACTTACCCATCAAATTGCTCATTGGTGGCGATTATTATTGCCATGTGGTCACTACGGAACCTCCGATTAAAGTTACAGAATCTCTTGCCATAGTACCCTCTATTTTTGGATGAATCCTTAATGGGTCGCGAACATCAAACATGATTCATCAGTTCATCATGTTTCTGTTCAAATTTTTGGTGATTGTTTGGACGACGAAGTGCGTTGCTTGTGCGAGTTGGATTGTATTGGTATCAAAGACACTCAAATACGGAACAAGACTGTTCGAGAGAATGAAATTACGAGAGAATTTCACGAAACCTACCAAACTGAGGGAAATCGTAGAGTTTTATCTCTGCCTAGGAAGCATACAACATCAATTTTGTCTACCAACATAGCTACTACCGAAAAACGTTTGAAGTTTCTCCAGAAACGACTTGCATACAATGATGCTATGAAGAAAGAATACGATAGTTGCATGCTAAAGTACATTGTGCAAGGACACGTTGAAGTTTACGAGCTAGAACCTTCGAATTTAAACGCTGTATTTCACCTACCCCATCATGCCTTCAAAAAAGTGAAACTTAACGAGACCAAATGGAGGATTGTGTTCGATATCTCATCACATGATCCAGGAATGCCCTCACTGAATGATACTTTAGAAATCGGTCCAAATCTTTTACCTGAGACAATTGGTTGTCTACTCAGACTGCGAATGCACAAATTTGCAATCACAGGTGACGGAAAAAAGGCCTTTCTACAACTAAGCCTACACGAAAGAGATAGAGATTCCATAAGATTTTTCTGGTACAGACTATCACAGGACAAAACTAACCCAGCTTTCACGGACAAAATAATTACTTACAGATTTACTCGTCTACCTTTTGGACTAGCATGCAGTCCCTTTTTGTTATGTGCAGCAACACGCGAAGTAGCTTCTAAGCACATACATGAATTCCCGATTGCTGCTCCAATGATCGATAAGCATCTTTACATGGACGATACTGTTGCTAGTGTTGAAACAGAATTTGAAATCACCACACTACATAAAGAAGTCAAAGAACTGATGCAATTGATTGAAATTCCAATTGAAAAATGGGTTACAAACTCCACAATGCTTCAGAGCCAATTACGAGATCAAGATGAAGGATTCAAAACAACTGTTAAAGTTTTAGGCATAGAGTGGAATACAGAAACTGACACCCTAGGAAATACTTTCAAAACCTGTCTCTGCGCTGTTCAAGACAAACCACTAACAAAGAGATTTCTGTACTTTTTCAGTGACGAGATTAAATAAAAATGTCTTTTTATTTTTTAAATTTTTTGTAAAACGGAGACAATCTTTGCTTAGTCGAATTCATATCGCTTGCATTTTCTTCTTTACTGAGCATTTCTTCTCTGTGGAATGCTTCGAATATGTAAGGGTTTCGGGGTGAAAGAAAAAAGTCTGACTAAAGCTGAAATACTCCTTGGTGTTATGCCTTTTACAGTGTTCCTCCATAACTTTCAATCTATTTCTCCCCATCCTGTTTTATTTTGTGTAAGGTTCCACCTCTTGAGAATTCCAATCCTATCTAGTGTTTCTCAGTAGCGTCCTTGCTGTCCTTGTTAAACAATCTCTGTACTTATTCCTTCCAGTTGGTTTAGTAATCAGTTAGCTCCCATAGGATTTTAACTTCCTGATTTGTCACAAAATCAATTGTATTATCAGATACCAATTACTGTTCTTTTTAAATAGAAAAAAAAATTACAAAGTTTGCTGGAAATTTGCTATAAATTATAAATTATATATAATTGTGTATTTACATTTTTTTACTAACTTTACATTGCAATACAGAATTTACAATACAGAATAAATTTAACAAATGTGCACATTTTAGTTACTGATTCAATTATATTTAATTTACTCTTCATAACGTACATGCCTTTAACTGTGGTTTATTGTATAATTTACTCAAATTATTCATTTCAATAAAAACTATTTAATAGAAAAATCCTATTTTAAGTTCTTTTGAACTTTTTTGGTAAAGATTGCTCTTTTCTCAGACCAACAACTAAAGGATAAGCTGTCTCAGTAGTTGCAGCACTCTTGAAATGCTGAAAGGCTTAAGCAAGCATTCAAACTCACATAATGACGACACTTATTAATAATTTAAGTTCTTTAGATAATTATGCTTTATAGTACCTGGTATTCATCGATTCCTTCGGATAAAAAAGCAGTGTTTGTTGTTCATTTAATTGTCTGGAATACATTAATTGTTAAAACTTAGGGGATATTCTTCACACAATTAAAAAGTTTATTAAAACATACTTTAAAACTAATTAAATAAATAATTTACTATTATATATCACTCATAGTTATTCCTACCGTCATTTAGCTCCTCTGATCTCTGTTGATTAGCATGTGAATGCACTGGATATTCCAAACTATCGCCATTCTTCCTTTTCCATGCATGGTTTCCGAACCACAGATGATGGCATCCAGTAGGAAAACGCACCAAGTCACAGTGAGCTTGTATTGCACAGGAGTAGTTCGAGGAACACAATCAACCTAGGTCGCCCATCTTACAGCCGCCTAATTTCTATCCGGTGAATATGTATGGGATGAGCTTGAAAGATGCAGTGCCAATGAATTTTGATGAACATCCCATTCACAATGCATGGTCTTAGACGGTACAAAAAATGATTCAACATTTCGAGAAGCCCATACCAAAATCAATCGTACTGAATAAAAGCTAAAAGAAGAATAAACGGAATGGGTGATCCTAGTATTTTGGTTGCCCAGTGCATAGTTCTCAATAAACTCATTTCCCGGTATTTTTTACATAAAGTTATATTTTATTAGATATTTTAGGAATTTGGTTGCATTAAAGGCTGTTTTTACGGCTACATGTTTCATGTATGATCTTCTCTTCTGCTTATTTTCTACTACAATTTCTATTCTTCTTAATCCCCCAAAACATTAAATGTTTTTTTTCCAAAACATAGACGACTTTTCCTTTAATTAAAAAAGTAGTTACATGGGTTGCCATGAATTGGATATGCGTAGGAACAACGCGCAATTACTGGTTTTTTGATAAGATGAGATTTCATTTGTTTTAGTTTCTGATGTAATTTACAGATTTTCATTTATCAATTGTAAAATTAATTTCATGTATTGTAAAATATTACTGTTTTTTTAAAGTTGCCCAGAAACTGAAAATTCTATGTGCAGTATTATTTTTTGGAATTAATTGGAATAGCCTAATCAATCTTTAAGTCACTTTGATGATCGCGAAGGATTTTCTTTCTTTATCGCAACTTTTTGAATACTACTATAATCAAATTATGTTGCAAGTAAATAAGACAAAATTTATTTTAAAATAATAAAATTAAAAGAGTTTCAAGCCGCAAGCAGTATGGTAAAAAAGCTTTTAAAATGTCTACAAGCTATTTTATGGAGAAAAAAATTATTAGCAGATGCAAAATGGGATTATTTGTCCTAACTTTAATACGAATTTACTTCGAAATAATTTTTTGTGACGTATGTATAATATTCATCAAAAGCGATTTGAAAAATACATTTAATAATCTTCGCACATAGTTTAAAAATAATTTTTTATTTATTAATATAACAAAATTATAAACCTTGGAAAAAAGATAACTATTCTTCCATTAGGTACTTTTGTAAAAAAACTAATACATAGTTAAAAGTTATTGGTGTTTTCTTAAAACATCCTAACGAATGCTACAGTGGTGTGTAAAATATTAATTCTATAAAATCTTACAACGAAAACTTAGAAAAATGTTACTAATATCAATATTTCAAACATAGACTTTTTCAAAGTACTTACCTAGAGCTTGTTTCCTTAAATCCAATGCATATAACTGCTTTTTAACGCCTGTGGCCTTGTCTCTTTCAACACTAAATATTTCCAAAATTTTTGAGGATGTGTTCTGCAAGTTAGGGCATTATCAGACTAGACTGATGCTTTTAAATCTTATCCTGTGTTTTATGTCACCCACCCCTTGAAAATAACCTCCCGAAGACAAACCGATGAGCTTTTACTTCTTATTCTGTGTTAAACCTTCCATCCCATGAACATAGATACTTCCACCTGATCAAAGGGACTCTGTAAGCATGGAATTCCTTGTTTCCAACCTACCAAAAGTCAGTTTAGGAATTTGGTTGCATTTTATCCCGTATTCCCTGTTTTTCAGTTGTCTTGTCTCTTTCAAAGCTAAATATTTCCAAAATGTGGACCTTTCAGCAAATTAAGGTACTATGAGACTAAGCCTCATGCTTTTACATCTTATTCTGTACTTTATGCCCCCCCCCCATCAGGTGAACATAAATATATCCGACTGTTGAATGAGACTGCCTAAACATGTGACTGCTTGCTTACTCCCTATCACTAAGGCAGTTTAGGAGTGCAGTTGCATTTATCCCATTTTTCATGTTCAGTTCCATTACCATACATTTTTATTGTTTCATATTTTATATCCATTGAGTTTGAATGATTCCAACGTTATATGCTGAGATGGTTTAGGATTTTGGTTGCCCTTTTTCATATTATGTGTTGAAACATTTAGCATGTATGGAAAAAATACGAACACTTAAATTGTAAGAATAAAAATACGAGTAATTCAAATTGTATAAAAAAATTGCTTAAAACAGAACGTGGAATAAAATACAACCAGAATCCAAAAACAGAAGGAAAAAAATAATAGAAAGAAGGAAACTTTCATAATCAAAGAACAAAAATACGAAACATTCAAAATGTAAAGTAAAACAAAACAAATCAACTAAGAATATAGAATAAAATGCAACCAAAGTCCTAAATTATTTAATTGGAAAGGGAAAGCATTCATACACAAGGGATAGAAATAGGAAAGCATTCATACACAAAGGATAGAAATAGGAAAGCATTCATACACAAGGGAGAGAAATAGGAAATATTTAGAGCGCATGGAAAAAAAATACGAAACATTTAGAACGTATGGAAAAAATACGAAACATTCAAAATATACGGAAAAAATACGAAACCTTCAAAATGTATGGAAAAAAAACAAAACCTTCAAAATGTATGGAAAAAAACGAAACATTCAAAATGCATGGAGAAAAATACGAAAAATTCAAAATGTATGGAAGAAATACGAAACCTTCAAAATGTATGGATGAAATACGAAACCTTCAAAATGTATGGAAAAAACACGAAACATTGA
This sequence comes from Parasteatoda tepidariorum, assembly GCF_982258835.1. NCBI lineage: Eukaryota > Metazoa > Arthropoda > Arachnida > Araneae > Theridiidae > Parasteatoda > Parasteatoda tepidariorum. The sequence goes on from NC_141756.1 coordinate 107,844,794, forward strand.
AAATGTATGGAAGAAATACGAAACCTTCAAAATGTATGGAAGAAATACGGAACCTTCAAAATGTATGGAAGAAATACGGAACCTTCAAAATGTATGGAAGAAATACGAAACCTTCAAATTGTATGGAAAAAATACGAAACCTTCAAAATGTATGAAAAAAATACGAAACCTTCAAAATGTATGAAAAAAATACGAAACCTTCAAAATGCATGAAAAAAATACGAAACCTTCAGAATGTATGGAAGAAATACGAAACCTTCAAAATGTATGGAAGAAATACGAAACCTTCAGAATGTATGGAAGAAATACGAAACCTTCAAAATGTATGGAAGAAATACGAAACTTTCAAAATGTATGGAAGAAATACGAAACCTTCAAAATGTATGGAAAAAATACGAAACATTCAAAATGTATAGAGAAAAAAATACGAAAAAATTGAAAATGTATGAAAAAAAAACGAAACATTGAAAACGTATGGAAAAAAACGAAACAATCAAAATGTAAGGAAAAACATTAAACACAGAATATGAAATAAAATACAACCAAAATCTTTAACGATCTTAGTTAACACTCATACATAAGGGATAGAAAATACGAAATGTATAAAATGTATGGGAAAAATACTCATCACATAAAATGAGGAAAATGCACCCTAAATCCAAAATAATCTCAGTAGAAAGGTGGAAACATCAAAAATAGTAGGAAAAATATGAGACATGCCTCAGTGGAAGAGTAGAAACATTTATACCCAAGAAATAGAAGCACGAAACAATCAAAATGTTAGAGAAAAAATAAAGCACTAAGAAAGGTGGAATATGATGCACAGAACAACCAAAATTCTAAACTATATCTTTGGAAACAATGATACAGATATGATAAAAAGTTCGAAACATCCCAAAATATATGAAACATCAATCAAAATAGTTAATGGGGTAAAATACAACCACAATCCGGAACTGTTTCGGTGGAAACATTCATATCCAAATTAAAGATAATACGAAACCTTCAAAATACATGGAAAAGCACTCAACACATAATATGGAAAAGGGCAACCAAAATCCTAAACCATCTCAGCAGAACGGTTGAAACATTTAAACTCAATGATATTAAATACGAAAAAATCAAAATGTATGGTAGTGAAATTAAGCATGAAGAAGCATGAATAAATGCAACTGCACTCCTAAACTGTCTTAGTGATAGAGAGTAAGCAAGCAGTCACATGTTCAAGCAGTCTCATTCAACAGTCGGATATATTTATGTTCAACTGGTGGGGGGGGGCATAAAGTACAGAATAAGATGTAAAAGCATGAGGCTTAGTCTCATAGTACCTTAACTTGCCGAAAGGTCCAAATTTTGGAAATATTTAGCTTTGAAAGAGACAAGACAGCTGAAAAAAAAAACACAGGGAATACGGGATAAAATGCAACCAAACTCCTAAACTGACTTTTGGTAGGTTGGAAACAAGGAATTCCATGCTTACAGAGTCCCTTTGATCAGGTGGAAGTATCTATGTTCATGGGATGGGAGGTTCAACACCGAATAAGAAGTAAAAGCTCATCGGTTAGTCTTCGGGAGGTTATTTTCAAGGAGTGGGTGACAAAACACAGAATACGATTTCAAAAGCATAAGGTTTAATCTGATAATGTCTTAACTTGCATGACATATCCTCAAAATTTTTGGAAATATTTAGTGTTGAGAGACAAGACAACAAGCTCTAAAAAGCAGTCATGTGCATTGAATCGAAGGAAACAAGCTGACCATCATAAGTATTTTGAAAAAGTTCATGATAATATGGAAAAGTCTATGGGATGGGTGGTTTAAAACACAGAATAAGAAGTAAAAGCTTAACGGTAAGTTTTCGAAAAACTGATCCTCCTAATTTTAAAAATATTTTACACTGAGCGAGACAAGGCAAAAGCAAGAATTTAAAATCAGTTACATGCAATAAAGGGGGAAACCACTGAATTTGGTTCGCATAGTGTAAAAGTTGCATGATTGAGAAATGGATATTACATTTTTCTAATTTTGCAATGTAAGATTTTTTAGTATTTGTGAAGTTAAGAAAGCTTTCAACAACTGTCTTACTATTTTAGTTATCTATTCGAAATTTATTCAGTTAAGCAAAGTTATTCTTGTTTACTTCGTTACTTTAGCAAAATATTATAGTGAAACTAATGAAAATAGAGTTTCACTTAATTGCCTTCCTTAATAATTTTAAACAAGTAAAAAAACTACTTCCTAATGATTAGAAAATCAGAAAGTAATAATATTAATAAATAATTTTGAAAAAGAGAGTTTTACTAGCCTTTAGCAGTTTTTGCTCCGGTTTCTCTTTAGGGAGTAATTTTTTTTTCTTTTCATAAGCATCGAAAATTTTAAATACTCATTTGAAAAGTCAGATTAAATTTTTAAATCTACTCTGTATCTCATACAAAAGCTGTATACAAAATGTATTTTAGATTTAAATATATTTTTCTTTTTAAAATGTGTGACTGATAAAACGAACAATTGCCATAATTTTATGCATGGTACTTTTTTTTCTATCTAATGTATTCCCAATTTGTCTCACAACAATCAATTAATATTAAAGTCGATTCAATGTTATTACAGGCTGAATTGAACCAGCATAAAAATGTTTATTCTAATCAAAAAGCAATTTGAATGAGTTTTTTCTATTTAATTAGTCTTTAATTTTAGCATTAAGTTAATTGGTATGCTATTTTATTGATGGGTTGAGAATATATGAAATATTTAGGTCATGGTTAGCTGTCTATTGATATAGTGGCAATTTTTGTTTAATAAAGCTAAACATTTAAACAAGTTATGAACATTTTGCCTTTTTGTTAAGTAATAATTTTGAATTTACTTCATTATTTGAGATAGGAAAAGATGATTGGAAATTTCAAATACTCGGCAGTTGGTATCAGAATTTCATATTAAATTTGCCTTCAATGCAAACAAGAAATGAAACAGGTCTGCACAAAAAAGTTTTTTTTTTATTTTTTAGCCAACAAACACTTTTTTGCTATATATATAAAAAAAATTAAAATAACTAATACGATTAAAGTATTTCCTATAAAAGAAAACTGCAAAACTCATCTCATCAAAAAAATATTAAAAGTATGTTATTCCTTGGCATGTTCCCAATGGCTTTCCCGCTACACCCCTTCTATCCCCTGAGACTGATGCAGACATCCGTCACAAAATTAAAAAAATCCTAAACAGTGTTTTATAAATTTTTTTCCAAATAATTTACTGTTAAAAATACTTACGCATTTTTAAAAGATTTATACTTGATATTTGGGAAACGCAATTGGAAATTGGGGAAAAGCAACAACATTAATAACTATTGAAGTTAATGTACATAATTGTGAACTGAAGACAAATTCGGGTTAAGAATATCCTTCAGTAAAAAATTATTTAAAAAAACATCCCTTTCCCAAAATAGGCACTCTAAAATAACAGAAAGATCTAAAATTGTTTGTGGCAAAAAACTTTAAAGTAATTATAAAATTTTTGAAAAATGCCCAATCTCAATAAAAAGCTATGACAATTCGCGCGTCTTAAATCCCTCCGTGAGTTACCATGATTAACTACAAAGAATTAGAACAATTACGAAAAATGTGGGTATGAGAAAATGATTTTAAACTAAGCATGGACCAAAATACCATTCTGCGTCTTCTTTTAAACTATGGCAATTCAAATTGGCATGGGAATAATATTGAATAATTGCTTGTTTCATTACTAGAACAGGCACCATGAATGGAATGTTTAGTCATCAGGATTCTAAGGTACTGTGTCTTCCAAGTGCATCACAAACATGTTCAACTGGATTGGGATCAGGTGACTGGAGAAGGAGAGATTTGAGAAGATTGACGATCCCTCGTACTCTTCAAACCTATCATGTACAACACCAGCACTAGGGCATGGTGTGTCTTCTTGTTGGAGGTCATCGACCGTAATAGGAGAAAACATGCACAAAGTAGGAAGAAACAGTTTAGTAACAATAGGTTGGAATGGTTTTGCATTCATATGTTGATCAACATGGATCAGACAAGCCAAATTACAGCAGGAACATCTAGAACCTATTACTTGAACACAAAATTCAGTCTCAAATTCTAATTCCTACAGTTTCATAGATCTGGAAATTTTTCCTCCACGCAAGTTTGTAAACTTTTGTAGTTCATGGATTCAAAAATTGCAAAAGATAATAGTCTAGACTTCGAACAGGGGATAGTTTTTGAAGATGATCTTAGCTCAAAATTAGTTCAACCAAGGTCCTAAAAAATATATATAGATAGAGAGCAATATCGGGATTTCTTTTAAGATGATCGAAATAAGTTCCACAAATAAACAGATCCTACTAGACAAATCTATGCAAGCTGAGTTAGGGGTATAAAGTTTACCTGTTTTAGAAAATTCGTAGGGCCTTTGCCTACTAGCGTTTTTTTTTTAAAACAGGCGATTCTTATAATTCAGTTCTTGTGCCAGATGCCCTTTCTAATTCAAATATCAATTTTCATTTGTTGAAAAAAATCACGGTACCTTCTTTAATATTTCATTTCTGTCTCTTAATTGTTTTCCCTTTAACTCCTCTCAACAAATTGAGATAAATTTGCCAGCAAATTATGTTCATTTTGTTTGTTCATTTTGTTTATATGCTAAAATTTGAACTAAAATGTGTGCATGAACTTATTAATTTTGGTCTAGTAACATTAGATTAGTATGTAGCCATTTAAAAGATAGTTATTAACAAACTGTTTCACAATTACGTTAACTTCCTACTAGATTAATATTTCTTTAAAAATTCAAGAACAGATAATTGGTATCAAATAATAAAAGAAATGGACAAAAGTAACAAACTTGTTCAGACTGCATCACAAATAATGGAAAACACTGAAAAAAGAAAAGAATTTTAGTTATAATAAAAGAAGTTCGAGAAATAAATTTTAAAGTAATTAAGAAATTATATTCATCAAGTTTATTTAAACATTTCTTGGGAAGATGAGAGCTCTCAAATTAAATAATAAAAGAATACAAGAATTTTTTCCTCAGCACAAAACTACAATTTTTTCATAACTGTTTATTATTCTATCTGGACGCAATCCACAGGACCGTGAAATGACTAAAAAAATGTGAAACACTTCTTTTTAATTCTCAGCCAGTGGCCAGTTATTTATATTTATAGTTTTTAAATACTACCATTCTAGTTTTAACAAAAACCAAACTTACAGGAAACCTTCATAAAAAGTAATACATTTTTGTAATTTGGTTACGATCATGATTACGAGCCATAGAGTGAAACAAAACAAGGTTTCCATTACTTCAAGTCTAATATTAATCTCTTAATAGTAATCAGTTTCATGAGAAAAACGTTTCGTTCGTTGTTTTAAACCGATTCTTTTAAATCTTTTTCTCAATAATTTTTAAAAAGAAAAGATTTAAGAATTTACAAAGCATTTTAATATGTGAACCCTATTTTTCGAATCTTTTTCGAGCAAAAAAAGTAGTTTATTTAGATTGAGATTATCATTTCTATATCTGATGTTTCATTAAATAATAGTGTTCAAAAATCACATAAATTGATTACTCTTTCCAATATTTTTAAATTTATTCAAACATTAACTTTTAAAAACCTTAGACTTATGCCATTTTCAAAAAAATAATGACGCATGCAATCATTAGGCATTTACAAGGCAGATTTGTTAGACACTCACCGTATTAGGTGCGCCAACATTGCTCCCATGGTAAGGACATATAGCACAGAGAAGGAAAAAGCATCCATGCCTTGCCCAGAATTCAAACTCAGAACCTTTCCGATGCAAAGCCTTGATCCTTACGCAGTCCGGTCGGCACAGCTACTATTGTTGTTATATGCTCACCTCATGCTTAAGAAGCAATCTGAGAAGCTTCCGAGTTTAAGTCTTAATACGTAATCATAATTTATGTTTTTAACTATCATTTTCTTAGTTTAATTAAATATGTTGATTTTTATTAATTCTACATTTATTTTTTAAAGATTTCACCTAATTCTTATAAACTGATGCAGGTCTTTTTATGACAAGGTGAGTTTGGCATTTCAGTAACTTAAAGATGCTCTGGAGTTAAAATAATTTAATGGTAGTAAAATCTAAGGAGAATTAAATGGATTTTTATCGATTAAGCTAATATTTTGGAGCATTTTTTTTAAATATTTTGTCAATCACTAAAATACATATTATGGAACTAAATATATTTTCAAAGCTACTATTGGTGAAATATAATCTTTAAGGAATATATTAGGTTCATTAATACTTAAAATCCTTATCCCGTAACTAAAATCAATGAAATATATTTTAATGAATGAAAAACATTTCATTTTTTGAAGTTCAACTAAAACTATATTTTATGGATTAAATTTAAATAAAGGAAAGCTTTTGTTAAAAAAAAATAAAAAAAAAATTATTTTTATAAGGTTTTATCATTCTGGAAGAAAAGAGTAAAATTTTAATTTACTTGAAAAACTAGCAAATACTTCTAAGAATCGATATTAATAAAATGATTTCAATAATAAAATATTTTGTCTAATTATGTGTGTTGCATACATACTTAAGATACGAAAATGAAGAATTTAAAACACAAACAAAAAAATTTATTGCGGCAATTTAAGTATTAAATCTGGTTTATAATTAATTATAAATAGTTAAAATTCTATATTGTGATACTATGGCATTAACAAGTCATTATTAATGATTACGGATAAACTTCGGCAATAAATAGACAACAGCTATTAATAATGAGTTTTTAATAATAACTAGTTAATATGATAAATTCTCAGAAATTATTCACTTTAACCAACTTATTTATCATTTCAGGTTGAATTTGTACAGAAGCTTTTCTCAATTAAAATATACGTGTTTTTAAGAAAATTAATCATAAATATATGTCAAAATTCCGCACATAGAATATTAGGTTAAAAAATGCAAGCTTGGCATGCTTTTATTTGGGCAAACAGTTCTTTCTTGATGCCATAAATTGACAAGAGGATTCCGTCTGGGGTTAGAAGTACATGCTAGTTTGTATTTATTCCAGCCACAATAAGGATCCATAACAGACAGACATTCTCTGTAATTTTCTTTTTTTTTGGAAAAACAGAACATACATTAACTATGTAAATGGGTGGTTGTTAACTGACACAAAAAAAATCACAACATCAAATACACTGAACATCACATTAGTACACTGAATGACTATTATATTATACATAACAATAATTAGATTTAAAAAAATTTACCTTTTACTACGTAATTTTTCACATCTATGTGTAATTTTCCTTGAAACAGTTTCTTCAGTTCCAATATACAAACTCTAAAATAAATATTAAATTTTAATATGGTATAAAAACTTAAGATTGCAATAATTCAAAAATATGATGTTTTTACTTGATTGCTTACAGTGTCTAAGATGTTTCAAAACTTTAATATTATTATTACTGCCTTATGGAAATACTTTAATTTTCTCAATTAAGCAGGTCTCTTTAGTGTAAGGGATAACCACATATCTCCAAATAATTCCTTCCACTGATGCTACGGGAACACTGACTAATTATTTTGCAGGCACCGTGTCTATCACAATATGATTGAACCTAAAATAAAAGATAATAATCTATTAAATTATTATGTATTTATGAATTTCATATATATATATATATATATATATATATATATATATACATATGCATATACATATATAATAATAAGAATAATAATAATTCTTATATGGCTCATATTTATGATCTCACATACTTGGACATTTAATTATCATACTTGCCTACTCTTACGCTCTTTAAAAATGCATTTTCTTAGCTGTAGTGGAACTCCAATTGAAGTGATATTGAGAGAAGTTCAATTATTTGACTAACACAGTGACACGAAGGCCAGACGTAAGTATCTTTAAACTATTAAAACGTAGCTCTTCTCAAAATCAATGTAAGTTGTTAAAGCAGGACTCATCTACGAACATACAAGTATTTTTTTATATTACAACAGACCTAATTTGGAGCAGAAGACCAAATTTTGAGTTTACCAATGTTCACCGCCATAGCCTCGTTATTTCGAAACCAATGTAGAGAAATTTCATCTTCATGGAGGACTTTTCGAAGGAACGCATTTGCATTACATTGAGAGAATAACTACGGAAATGGACAGCAAGGGGACGTCTACCAATGAGGATATTTTAAGTCAGTACTGCGGTCAGCGCAAGCCGGGAGTGGATTTGGAACCAATCAGTCATCGCTGGGATTCGAACTCGAATTACCTCATTGGAAGTCGCACGCTCTATCTCCTGACCCTCTACAAGTCTTACAAATAATTATACCACATTAAACATAATAGCCTGGTTGGTAGGGCACTGGGCCCATGTCCAAGAAGTAGTGGGTCTGATCCCTGTCGGCCGAAGACTCCCCGTGCAGTAAACGGTGACTGATGCTCGTTAAATCTGTCGAGCCTCAAAGTCCTCCATGTTCCCATAACAAATCAATACATCTGGGGATACTGAATTGGAGATTGATCGTTCTCTGATTTAGGTCAAAATTACGATCTGTGGATGAATGAATGGATGTATGAATGGCTCCGACCCATAAACGGGTGTGACGTATGGGTGTAGCAGAAGTCGAATTCTCGGCCATAGATGGCACCACTAGAAAACAAGAACAACCGCACCCCATCCGCCTAAATGGCATACGTCAACAACAACATTAAACATAAAAATAAAATCTTCTCCAAAATGCGTTAGAATACGTGAAAAAAATCAGAAACCACCACTAGAGGGAATCATTGAACTCAATTTGTAACCATAACCTTTCATCAAAAAAACTTGTGACAAAAGCATTTTCTTAGTACTCTTCTGTCTCATGAACATCACGTTATACATGCGTGTATTATATATAGATATATAAGTTCAAAATGTGGAACAAACAAGGGAAAAATTACAGTATTTACTTATTATGATATGTGAAATACAAAACATTTTACGTAGCTATCATACATATGGTCATATTCAAATATCTTTGAACAGTAACAGACATAGATGATGTTGAAAATGTCTCCGTACGAATAATAAGCGTTTCCTTAAAACCTTTTAAATTTTTGAAATCTATAATTATATTTAAATCCAATAAACAATCCATTATCTGTTTAATATTTAGTAAAATGTATTTAGTATCTATTTAATATAAGTAAAATTTTAGTGAAAAAGTAATTTTTTCAAGAATTATCATTTTCTAGAATTACATTTCATAAAAAAACTTGAAAAATTTAAATACTTGTGTAGTCACATTGAATCAAAGTGTTACACCACACATTAAAATATGGAGTTAGCGTCACTTCCATATTCATGTAAGTCATTGCTATTTTAAGATCAGTAAATTATAGCCTATTTCAGATGCAAAACAAAATAGAAAAGAAAGTCATTCATTTACAGTATACGACGGTGATAAAAAAAAACAAAGCAAACAATTTTTTACGTAATTTCATTAAAAATAAACAAATAATAATAAGAATGGTGGCCGTGATGCAGATGCATGAACAGTTATTTAACTTTTCAGATATGGGTCGCAAATCAGTGCTGGGAGAGACGCACTTTTATCATTAAACAAATTTTTAAATCCCAGAGTCTGTTTACCCTCCGATCAATGCTGGAAATTGCTCATCATCACCAAGATACAAAGTTAGTCATGATCTGGGGCGGGATTTCCGAAAGCGGCATAACACCTAGGATTTTTGTCGATGAAGGTGTTAAAATAAATCAATAGGTGTGTGTGTAGCGTTTTCCCCCACAGTGTGTATGCCAGACATTCGAAAAGTTCTCTTGTAGGCATTCAGCGTTGTAAACTGGATGCTTCAACAACGCTCCACACTAGCTCAGAAGGTCAAAAAGAGTGGTACATTTTCTGGACATGATTGAATGGCCACCCTAACTGCCGGATCTCAATCCCATAGATTTCAGTGTATGGCCAGTTCTAGGTTCTTCAGTTTATGGCAAGTCTAGACTCTACACTAAACCACACAAAAATTTATTAACCTATTTATTATTAAGTTATATTTAAAAAAAATGTTTGTGTTGTTTCTTGCAGCATTACTTTATTAGAGGTACAGGATTAAAATCTCATATTGAACAAAAATGGACCGGAACTGCTATTCAAATAAAAACTTAATATAGGCAGAAATAAAATAAACCAGATTGAACCTAAAATTAAGTGCTTATACCAAATGAGAAAAGTCGAAATAATTAAACAAACCCAATTTAAAATGATTAATTTAGAAATTATTTAAAAGAATCAACTACGGAATCATCGTGGCAATTAACTTACTATTACAAAATTCATCTTTTAGCTTTTTGATAGTAAAATATAAGCAAATATAGTAAAATAAAAAACATTAAGCAACTACTCATAAAACAAATATTTAAAGATTGAACAGAAAAGAAAATTCTATTTTTGGAAAAGTTCAGGAGAAAACTTGGAGTGAATTATTTTGCACACGTAAGAAGGAAACATTTTTTTAAAGTATTAAAACCATTTTATAATTTCTTGGTGGTGCTTGAGATTCCCATGTAGATTTAAAAACACCGAGAGAAGGAATTTTCAATCTCTGATAAATTGTACACACAAATATTAAAGTTCCATAAATATTATTCCTACAAATATATATATATAGGGGAGAGTCGAGTAGTCCCGCTCACTTGAGGAGTATTGCTTATATTTCTGTATAATACTGAGTAATAATCAGCATTTTTGTATGTTTCTATTGTTTTATCATCTAATTAAATAATGCAAAGAGAATAAACCAAAAAAAGAATAAACTTAAAAAAATAGAAATTTAAAAAAACATGTTTTTCAGCTCTTTTCAAAATGTGTCGGGTAGCCCAGCCCAGTTACAAAAATTGTGTTTTTAAGCTATTTTTTCAGGTATAAGTGAGAATGACTAATGTATTGACAATAGATAAACCTCATTTATTATTTTTATCAAAAAATTATTTTATTTATTACATATCTATATACTTTTAGTGAATTCTATCATTTAATAACAACAAATGTCATACTTTTTATCATTATTAATGTATATTAATATATTATAATATTAATATATATTTATATTAAATATTTAACGAAAATAATTTAATTTAAGTAACAATAATTAATAACAATAGTTGTTTTTCAATATAAACTTATTTGGTTGATCTCTTCTTATAAACTTAATATAAAATACTTCTTATAAAATTACAAATTTCACTTTGTATTTTGTTTGCATTCAAATGCTTCTGTAGATTGATTTGTTCACAAATCAGTGAAAATAAATAAGTAAGCAAATAGCTTATCATAATATTTATGATTTCTTGATATTAAATTTAATTTGGATATATCAATTACATTTTAAAAATATTTAATTCTTCATTTTTAAATATATAAATTTATGTTTCACATAATATTAAAACATGTATTTGTTGTTAAAAATGCATATAACATTCAAATTTGAAGCAATAAAATAATAATCTTTGCAACCGTACATTTATCGACGAAATAAAATTGGGCGGCGATACCCGACATTCATGTGAGCGGGGCTACCCGAAATCCAATTTTTTTGTAAATTTGTAATTACTCGAACAATTTTTTACATGCAAACTTCTTTCTTTGTGCAAATTAAACTTAAGACTACCTACTTTAATGCTGTATGTACAGAAAAAATTATTTTTTTAGTGTTAAAATGAAGTTTAATCGAAACATTCAACCAATTTTTCTTAATTTCATGACTACTGTATTCAACATATTTTCAAAACTATTGTTTACCATGTTAACAGCTGCATAAATACTTGAAACTTTGAAAATAATCTTTTTTTAATACAACAATTAATGTCCGATGGCCCATTGACTTGAAAAAATATTCTATACATATGAAATTGACTGTGGGCGGGGCTACCCGACTCTCCCCTAATATATATATATATATATATATATATATATATATATATATATATATATATATATATATATATATATATATATATATATATATATATATATATATATATATATTATTTTTTTAAGTTAGGAGATTAAACATCAATAAAAAATATTTTTAAACAGATATAAAGATTGACTTAAATAAAAATAATTATCAATATACTTTAGCACCAAAACATTATATTCATGAAATAAAGAGTTGAAACAATGGTTCAGGCTTAAATTTATTTGTGATAAAATTCATTTTAAAAATTTATTATAACTTAGACAACATTTATAACTTTCAAATTGACAACTTTAAACATTTATAACTTCAAAGTTGGATCAATTGTTTTAATTGGGATTTATAAATTATCTTACAAATATGACACTTCAAGAGTATGTAGAGCAATTTAAGTTCACTTAGTTACTTTTTTGAACTATTTTTCAAGAACTAAAGTGAAAAACCATTAGTTTTTATAGATACTACGTAAAATTTATTATTATAACTCAAATTTATATAACACATGAAATTTTGATTACTTCAAATAGTTTGTAAGAACTATGCTAAAGACATAAAATTTTTACAATAATAAATGAGACAAAAGTATTTTTCTGCAAAACAAAGGAGTAAGAAATCAATACATTCATTCATTTTTTTTCCTACGTAAAGTAACTGGTAATGGTTTTAAATATGTCTATTTATTAATCTATTAATTCTAAAAATTTAAAAGATTATATCATACACATTAATGTTAAACATAGCCCTAGCAGCAAAATATCTTGGGAACTCATTCGGCCAATATTTACCAATCTTGGCTCAACAAAGTTTTAATGGGCCATTATTTTGCCAATATTTGACCGATATAGAAATGTTCGATTCACCCGATATTTTATAGCCACTATTCAGCCGATGTTTACCCTATATAAATTGTCTAATTCACCAGATATTTTATTTCCCTTATTTACCCAATATCGGCTCTATTCAGATTTGTGCATCCAGTATTTTAAAGCCGTTATTCGATTCGATGTGGAAGATTTTGACTCAACCGTTATTTTATAGCCATTATTCGGCCAATATGGATGATTCACCTGATATTTTAAAGCCAGTCAACGCAGCGTCCTATATAGAATAGTTCGATTCATCCAATTTTTTTAGCAGTTAATCAGCCAAAATAGACCCCATTTGTGAAATTGACCAGATATTTTATAGCCATTACTCAACCAATATAGGCCATATATAGAATTGTTCAATTCACCCGATATTTTATAGTCACTTTTCAGCCAAAGTTTACGCTATATAGAATTGTCCAATTGGTTCAATATTTTATTGCCCTTATTTCGCCAATATCGGCCCTACACAGATTTGTTAAGTCACTATTACTATGTTACTACATTAAATTTGTTGCATGTCGGTTCGACATAGAAGTGTTCGACTCAACCGTTATTTTATAGCAGTTATTTAGGAAATATAAACCCTACTTAAAATTGGACGATTGACCCGATATTTTTTAGCCGTTACTCAACCAATGTAAACCCTATTTGAAATTGACCTATAAACCAGATATTTTATAGCCGATAAAAAAACCTAAAAGGTAAAATAATAAGCGCTTTTCTCTAAAATAATACTTGGTTTTCAAATCTCGTGGGAGGATAGCTATCAATATAATTCAAGTGCTACTTCTATAATATGATCAAAACATTTAATGCTTCTTGGTAATTCGATTTTCTACTATCAGAACTTGTCATTTTGAACAAGCTAAATGTTTTATTTTATAACCGCTGTTGAACAGCCGACCCAATTCTGGGTTTACGACTACCAATGTTCAACTCCGTAGACTTGTAATTTTGAACCTAGTCCAGAAGACAAGGGAACTCCTGGATCAAGTATTGGGAGAAATTAGCAATTTGATTTTATTAGAAAATATTCACATTTTCGTGGATAGCACAAACACGTTTTATATAGTGTTTTACCTACGCATAAAATATGGATGGGTCGTAGTACAGCAAAACTTAGGTTTGCTAATTTTTATGTTTGGATGCATCTGCTTTGATACTTGATATGCTTTCATCATGGTGCGCATTGTGGGCTTTCTGTCAATTTTCTTTGACAGCCATGCACTACCGGAAGTCTGGCAAGAAAGTTAATCAGATAAGTAGAAATTGATTACAATTTTTTTTTGTTTCACCAGAAACTTTGTTACTGGGCTATTTCTTTTGTTTTGGTAGTAAGGTTACAGTGTATGCAAAGAACAGTGCAGCATTTTCTTGGAGATACAGGTAATGCACTGTTTGCTTTTTTAATAGCTTTCCCCTATGCTTAAGTAATATTATAAGGAGAATTTCCTTACTGAATTTCTAATACTTGTATCAGTACCTTTTTATTTTTCCTTTGTCTTCCTTTTTTCAATTTATCTATATCTCGGTTAAGATTTTTTTTTTCAAAATATTTCTGTTATCAAAAATTTTCGTTTAATATTCTTTATCTTCTTCCTTACAAATATCTTTTTGTTTTGGAAAATTCTAGTTCTATATTCTCTCATTCTTTCAGCTGCTGTTTTCCCCATATTAACTACTCACTTAAAAAACTTTTGACTATAAACTAAAGACACTTTTAAATGAAAATGGCACAACTTTGTATAAAAAGGTGTACTCTAATAGTGGAGGAACTGGTTTCAGCTAGTTGAACCGAGATGCATTAGCACTTGTTTACATTCCTGGAGTTCCTTTTTAATGGTCAACCTATCAATTTTGTGTAACTGAGTGGACATTTAGTTTTGTCCACTCTGTTATATGAGAAACTTAAAAAAATTTAATCTTTTTTCTTCAAAAATATAACATAACATGATTGTACTAATAGACTTAATTGTAAAAACCAAATATTATGTTAAAAAGATTTTTGTGTAATGAATAAAATAAACTTTAAAGAATAATTGCAACAGAGAGGACAGTATATATTTGAAATAATTTCTGATTTAAAAAATTAGAAGAAAATTTTTTTTTGACGGTAATTACTGCATAATTAGACTCAAGAACAATTTATTATGCAATATAAATCAAACTACATGTAAAATCTCAATATTTTTAATAACTTATTCTTGTTTAAAATAGACAGTTTTTTTTCGTAGAATGAGTCAAAAGCATGAATGCTCTCTATTTATGATGCATTTTACTATAATCATGCATAGCTCTAAGAAATAACTTTTTAATTCATAAATTACAGCAAATTTCCTTTAAAATGATACCAAATACAAGGACATTGCTTAAAGCTTCCCTACTGGTTTCAGTTGGCATAGAATTCAACATGTCTCTATCACTGAGGACATTTAATGCTAGCTCGCACTCGGTACGACCTGGGTGCGGAATTCGTATCGAACACCCGTTGCTGGGATTCGAACCCGGTTCACCTCATTGGAAGGCGAACGTTCTATCGTCTAAGCCACCAAGGTCCTTGCTGAAAATGTTTGTAGTTATCATTTCCAGTAATTGGGTAAGGACTGAGTGTTTAAGTGGATTGTGCCTTGCATCTTCTAAGCCAACTCTAAAATGTAGCTGATAGTGTCGCTTTTGCAATCTAACATCCTGCAATATCAAGAATAAGAATAAATTTTTAAGGCCCTTTACGTCGCTTAATTTTCTAGCCCAATCACACCGTATTAACCCAAAAAGCTGGATACCGTATTACCCCAAAAAGCAGAAGCAATTTTCCCTTTTTAAGCAATGTGTGCCTAAATCTTCTATTAAGTAATTAATTTTCAAATTATTTGGATCAGCTCAGATTTTAAGACAAAGCATTTACGCAGTGGTTTTCTTATTTCATGATAAATAATCCTAAGCAAAAAATTTATTTCAATCCTGTACAATTTTACCAAAATGTTATATGAACTATCAGAAGTTTAATAGACAAAGCAAATTATTTTTTCAAAACGTGAAGGCTTATATTGTACTTGAACTATTTTGAAAAACAGAAAACAAAAATGAGCTAAAGAAGAAAGATCTATAAATGGTAGATTTGTTTGTATTGTAAATCACTCATTAAGAAACTAGATACAGAAATGTATATTATTAAAATATTTCAAATCTTTCCCGGTTCAATAGATTTAAATACGAAACTGGTCCTTGATTGCAAGTTTATAATGGTCCATATATTTTTAGACAATGGTCTTAGAAGGGCTTTCGATATCAGACAGAGACTGAGGTGTTTAAGTTTCGTAATAATAGGTTGTAGAATGATTTTATGTTCTGGTCAAATATTTATTTTTATGTAGTAGGACCTTTTATAGGTTTACAAAATAGAGCCACTTTTGGGGTGTCTAAATGATTTAATATTGACTCTTTATATGCAATGAAGAATAATGGTACAGCAAATACTTACTCAAGTGTGGTAAATTAATACTTCTTCCTTTTCTCTTTGAAGTTCGTTAAAGTAATTTCTTGGAAAAGAACAGGTCAACCGGCATTTCACAAAAGTGGTAAATTTTCGTTTCGAAAAAAAAATCTCCTCCTGGGTCATTCTGACAAATCCTGTCAACTCGTGAATAAATTGTCTGAAATTAAGAAATTGCAATCAGAAAGTGAAAAAGTGGAAAAAATAAAAAAATAAAAAACAAAGATGTGCCTCACTTTTCCACAGTTTATGTATTCCACAGCATCTTCTCGAAAGAAACAATAAGTGTAAACTTCAATTTCATAAAATGCACCAAAATTTGGCTCTGCAAAGAGTATTTAAATTGACAAATAAAGAACAAGGATATTAATTTTTAATTATACGTTGAAAATTCAGGGTAGCTGCAAACAATTAAGAAACAAAAAAAATATCAATTTTTTTAAAAGGATCGTACATTTTAATTCTGTCTTATTCTTAATCATAAAATACAATATACTTTTCATAATTCGGAAGCTTTTGTTATGTCGAATACTTTTTGAAGTCAAAAATTAATCTTTTCAGAAAAATCACAGCGTACCACCACTCAACAGTACTGCGTCCCCCTGTGGCAGAATTTTTCGTGCTTTCTGCGACATACCTCTTTAATACTAATGTCGTTCTGAAAGATAATTTTAACAATAACAAATATACATGTTACTAATTTAAAGTAACAGAAGAGTCAAGTTCAAAAAGAAAAAAAAAACTTTTGGGATCAAATAAAGTACCGTCATTCGGGGCTACTTTGTGCAGGATTTCGCAGTTTTTGAACTTTGACATGCAAAAAAACTATGTTAATTCAAACTTTAGTAAAATTTATCGATATTATATTCATAACTGGATTCAGACGAGTGAATTTGATCAATATTGGCATTATTTGTATGTAATATTTACGAATAATAAGTCAAAACATACCTTGCACAAAGTAGCCCCCAAATGGGGCTACTTTGTGCAGCGATGGAAATTGAGTTTAATAATCATGTTTTTAGTAAAATATTGATATAAAATTGTTACAAAAGTTAATTGTTGACATTTTTAAAGACAAAAACATCAAGATATGTAAAGATATTAGTTTCAAAATAATTTTCAGCGTTAAAAAACCATTTTTTTTTGAAGAATTTTTTCTTAAAAAGAATGTTTATTTCAAAACATTTGAGTTTAAACAAAAGGAAACCATATACATTTTTAAACATTGAAATGGATGAAATTTTGAAAATAATAATTATTACACATTCATTAACATTTATAATATTGCTAAATTTGAACATAACATCCTTGAATGAACATGACAGAACTTTCTCTTCAGTTTCTGTCAAAATCACCTAATGTCCTATAAAATATTTTTTTATGTGTTAAATCGTTTGATTAATTCATTAGAAAAATCTTTGTAGAAGAAAAATAATAGTTTACCCGGAAGTTTCACGTGTTTCTTGTGAATTTTATTAGAGATAGTATTTCTGTGGATTTTGTTCTTCCGAGAAGCTTCTGCAATCGACATACCACCAGCAACTGCTTGCAAACATTGTTGCAGCTTTTCTAAAGTGTAATCACGGTAGTTTCTCGCTCCAGGTATTTTTTTATAACTCCCGACCATTTTTCTGTCGAAAAAAAAAACGAATGAAACTTTGCAGAAAGTAGCCCCAAAGTGCATTTTTTTTTCATTTTCCGTTTATTTGTTATTAATTTTCAAATTTTTTTACCACTAACATGATATAATTGTTTATTAATATATAAATAAAAAATTTTGCAGTTACGACAATTGTTTTATCAACGTCTTTGCATTTCACAGCTGAAGTTTCCACACACTCTTTTCGACATCCGACGTCCTCGGAAAGTTGTTGACATTGGATGAACGAAACACACTCTGAGATTGTTTTAAAATTCGAAAAAATGCTTGTAGTAATAGAAGAGATTTCTATCTTCAAATTCCGCACATTTTTAACGTGAAATAAACATAATACTGAATAGCAGCACTTGAAAAATGCCAATTTCGAATTTGCACAAAATAGCCCCCGCTGCACGGTAACTATTTTTAATTGAATATGTAATATTTTTTATTCTAATAATATGGGCAATATTTTCATATATAGTAGGGGTGAAAACACAATTATTGTTTCCTTTTTCGCCTTTTGCAAAATATTATAACATTAAAAAAAATCTTGAAATACGAAGCATTAAATGACGAAAAAAAAATTACAAAAAACAAGCGAATCAAGCAGACTCTTCAAAAAGGGGTAACTAAATGCTTGTTTTCGTTTCGAGATTCAGTTGTAATCAATAGTATCGTATTAAAATTATCGGATTTTAAAAGCTGTGAGGAAATTAATAGTAATAACTGCATAAAAAAATAGAATAAAAATTTCTACAGAAAAGACAACCTAATTTTTTTACTTCCCGAAGGAAGAATCTTTTTTCAAGAACGTTTTGCAACAATGTCGCAACGATTCTACCACGGAGGACTCTGATAGTTTATTAAGACTACAAAGGAAAATATTATAAAAATATTAAAACAGTGTGTATGAGTTGAAATTAAAAATATTTTAAATATATTCAATTTCATTTAAAATGTATCCAATATATTTCATTTAAAATATATCCAATATTAATTGAAATGATTTATTAGAAAAATATGCAGGTGACATATTTTAATCATTTTGCAAATAAACATTTAAAATCAACTTCACAAGATCCGTTTTATAACATACTAGTAGATTCTAGGCACAGTGAATAATTTTAAGAACTTTCACAGTCAATAAAGCGAAAAACTATTGCACTTATTAATAAAGTTAAAATGACTGCAATATTATCTATTCATGAATGATGTAAATAATAGACTTGAATATTAATCTTGAATATTATCTTACTTTTAAATAGTGATAGATATTGAATTTAAGAGTTCTGACTTTAAAATAAAAAATATCTTAAAACAATAAAGATTCAAAATATTCTAAAAATGCATATAGCTTCAAATTGATCACTAGTTTTAGGGATTTTTTTAAAAGTTCATTGAACTAGTTAGTAAACTTGAATAAACCAGAAAAAGGAAAAATTAGGAAAATCTAACAATTTATTAGGGACTTCACTTAAAATTAGTTGAAAAAATTTAGAAATGTGAGCAGCTTCTGTTAGAAAATAAATAATTGTGAAAAAAATTGCTCAATAAATAACAATAAAAGTACTGAAATCAATTATATTATAATCATACTTTTAATTGCATCTTTTTTTCAACATTTGGAAAAGAATCTAATGACTGGCATATCAATAATATTCTTTCATTAAAAAAGCAATGTCTATTAATATGATAAAAAAAAATCATTTTGCACTATGGGTGTAATTTTATTTGGAAGCATGGAGGAAAGAAATCAACTAATACTTCAACTGAGTTTATTCAGTTATGCTTAATATGTAGGCTTTATATGAACACGCACAAATGACTAACAGATAATTTTTTTGATTTTTATTAAAATTTAACAAAAGGTACTTGTTTTTACAAAATTCAGAAAATCAATAAAAATAATTTATAAAGAGTTTTCGAAATCAAACTTTAATATTGTAATAAAGTGAAACAATAAAGTGTTTTACAAAAAGGAACATGACAGTGTAATTATAATAAAAAACAAGTAATTTCATCTCATTTCATAATGATACTAAAATTTTGACTTTCATTCTAGTAAATTTATAATTACCTTTCTCCTTCAGACTTTCAAGGGATTCTTCGAGGACGATCTCGCTTTGTACCTCCTCACTTTCTGCTGTCCTTAAAATAAAACATTGTTTAGCTATAAGTAATTGCATTAAAAAAAAACTTTAAACAATATATAAATAACTATACCAGAAATTTTATGCAGTAAAATTTGATAATATATTATTTCATCGATTTTATTAATTAATTTCATAAATCATCTATTTTTTTACCACATTTATTTTACCCATTAAATATCCCCACATAGAAACAACGAACATTTTTTTTAATGATTTGAGGTTTAAAATATGTCTATGCATACTTAATATTTTCTAAAAAAAATAAAGATTTAATAAGTACCAAATTAAAAGTTTAAAAAAAAAAAAACTTTTGACTCCTTCTTTTAAAAAAAAAATTGCATACACGAATTACAATACAACAAAAAGTAAATCATTTAAAAAAGCTGGAATAGCATTTTTAAATTTTATGAACCAACTTAAGAAAATTTAAAAACGAAGCTTTGAGCAGAGAAATAGGAAATATTTAAAATAAAAACTGGTATTCATGAAATTAAGCTTACCAATTTAATTTTTTTCCAGGGCAGGTTGTTCTTTGTATAATCTCGTTCCATAAAAGTACCAGTACTTATTTCCACCATTATCACATCCTAATATTTAGGCTCTTAAAATATCCGAATCCCTATTCTGAAAATAATAAAGATCAAACAAATAAATAATGCAAAATCATGTGTTATAATAATTCATTCAGAATAAAATCAAATTTTGAAACAAAATTCCTAAAAAAAATTTTTTTTTTTAAAAATCTGTAATACTTGCTTATTTTTAACTTTGAAAATGAAATTTCTAAAATACACCACTGTTTATTTACTCTTAAAAAGTGAGTTATAATTTTTATCAAGACTTAAAGCAAGTAGCTTCGTTGCCGCGTCAAACAAAATTTTCAAATTTTTTCTTCAACTTATGGGGAGTTTGAAAATTTAGTTACATATTTGCGATTTTTGAGATAGATTGTTGTTACATATACTTTCAAAAAAATTTCAATTTTTAAAAGCAACTATGTTAATGTGGCAGTATAGACAAAGAGATTAGAGTAAAATAGTTATAACCTCATTTTTTTCTTGAGTACTATTCCTAAACAAGCAATTTACAACTCAGTTATTTTCACTAAATGGTAGCAAAATAAGCAGAAGCATTTTATTGTCAACATGAAAATCTTGGTTTTTTTTCACCGAAAATGCTCTGCAGGAAAATTTTTAATTTGTGGCTTATACATAATTGTCATCATGGATAGGAAAAATTCCTGTAGATTTTACGAAATATAAATTTCATGATAATTGTTGGGAGTTTTAGGGAGTTTTATAGGCATCAGAATAGAAAAACTGAAATATTTTCCACTTATGATTGACATTAAACATGCTTGAAATGTTATGTATTAAGTTTACTCCTAATTTTGAATATTAATAGGCATATAATATATCAAAGATCGTCAAAAGATTTTTTTTAATTTAAAAAGAGTTCTAAATAAAAATTAACAGAAAATTTTAGAAAAAAAAAAAGTTTTGAACTGATTTCTATAAATGAGGTTCACTTCATTATGTATTAGTAATACTTATTTTAATATTTAAACAATCAAGCAATAATCTGTTCAAAAATTCTACTTCAGTAGGGATTTTTTTAGGAAATTTACTCAATTTTAGGGAATTTTCTAAAATGTCCAAAAACCAGGATTTTAACAATTTTATTTAAACCAGTAGACCAGGAGAAACTGCCAAAATCCAGTATCTACTGAAAATCCAGTAGAGTTTGCAGTTATGATTACATTAGCCCTGCATAAGCACTCATCAAGAGCGATTGGTTTCTTTTCAGGATTTTTAACCCTTTAACTATAAACCTCAACTCAACTTATAACAATATCGGACTTCGTCCCTGAACAATTTGGTTTATTCCAACACATGTGGATAAGCACTATTCTGTCATGGAGATGTTTTAACATTCCTTCATTATAAATCTACAATTCAAAGTTATCTTACTGCAATGCACGGTTAGATAGAAGATTTATCTATCAGTCTCTACAAACTAGTCACTAAAAGATATAACGTACGCATTTACTGTGGTACAACACACTTACATAACACTATTTGAATTTTTGTTAACAAAAAAAGTTAATAAAGTGAGTTTAAATGAAAAATTACAATACAGAAAGTGTGTAACTTTCACAATTTTGAAATATGATAATTTGTGGCGATAACACAAACCAAAACATGAAACTGAAAATCAATCATCTGCAACATCATACCATTTCAGAACTGGGGGGGGCATAATATTATATGTGATGTTCCAAGTCAAATTTGGTTCCATACATAGTTTAATAAAACCATACTCTATCACAAAAATTAAATTTCAATAGAATTTCAATTCAATCTATAAGCATAATGTCTTAAAATTCTAACAAGTTTAACTGCAACTCAACTTCTACGAAACTAACACGCCTAGCAATTCAACTTTATAGAAAATAACATATCAACAGAACGAACTTAAAAAATGCAGAGTGTGAATCAAGACAAAAAATTTAAACTAATTTTGTACCTTCATGGCTTCTGCAGCATTATTTCCATCCAGGAGCATATAACATTAGAAAAGTGGCACGTATAGCACAATCAGCCTGAATCCCAGAAACTGGTGTTTATCTTACAAACCAGAATATCGGCAAAAACTACTTTCTATCTAATTGAAATCCTTCAGAAAACTATTTGTTGTATCCAAACTTTTTAAAAAGTTCAAAGTCTGGTTGCCTCCTCCTTCCTCGGGATTTTTTTTTCTGAACTCCTTTTTAAAAATAAAAATATATGTATACATAGATATATGTATGTATATTCGCATAAATTACATGCATTTTATTTATTCATTGCATTTTATTTATTCATTTTATTAGCATTAAATTTCAATAAAATCTTCAAAAAAGTTAAAACTTTATTTTTATGCATTACAAAACCTAATTCAATAGGAATGAAATATTTTAAACCATTGGGATTCATTTACAAGATTTACACATTATTTATAGAAAAAAAAATTCTCTTAATATCCAAAGGAAGCTTCTCCACAATATGCCTTATAACAAGGGGAAAAAAACAGGTTTTGCAATGCAAGAAGGTCAAAATACGATTTCTTACATGCAGAACCATCAGTGAGTTATACTTATATTACGATATACCCACTCATTAATATGCTTACAAACCAAGCTCTTGAATTCAACACTTTTAAGTATTTTTAACAAAAGACTGTTTATTGTAAACCAAGCACATACTTTGAAATAATTACTTTTAGGAGCTTTCGACCACAAAATAAATCAAAATTCTCATTAAAATTGCATCTTAAAAAATTTCAAAAATATTACAAATGATAAATTTTAATAAAACTTCCCTATAGGGAATTAAGGGACCACTCCCAAAAAATAAGACGTAATCGCTACAATGTTTTTTTAAATTGATTCTTATTTTTCGAATATAATCAATTATAAGCTTATTGCTGTGTTCATGAATTTTAATTAGTAAAATTGCATTAATACTTCCAGTACTTTTAAAATGTCGTTTTAAAAATCTTATATTTCATTTGGATTTTTCAAAATGTAAGAAAAGAAAGTGGAATCTTTGCACATGCATCATCTGTAAAGAATACTTATTTAATATGGATTATTATTTTTTTCAATAAACATGATAGTAAGGAATATGCTATTTATTCCTAGCTCTAAAATACAATCTTAAAAACTACATTTCATTGCAAATATATTAAATACAAAAAAAAATTGAAATAAATATTTATTTATTTTAACCTCTTTTTCAGTTGTTAATACATAATTCTATATTTAATAATTTTTACGTATTTGCATTTACAATACATTAAATCAGTTTTTTAATGCAGTATTAGTTTCAATTTAAAATTGTTATGATTTATTTGTAACAACATTTAATCTACAATTGCATTTTTAAAATTTAACTACTTACAAATTGAAAGCTTTCAATTTACAAAAAAAATAATTTAAAAAAAAATTTATTTTATTACCAAAAAAAAGGATGTCGAACCTTGATTTCAAGAATAAGGCTAGCATAGTTTAGGGTAATTCTTAGAATTATTTAATCAATTTCATTCAATTTTCGTATTTAGGTATTATATTCTTTAAAATGATGTAAAAATTTGCATATTGTTGACTTTTGACAATTTTTAAATAAAACAATGAAAATATATATTTATTAAAAATTTTCTTTTGTATGGAATTATCAATGGATAAATTAATTTAATAATTGGAAAAAAAATGTTTTTCATTTCTTTAAGTTCTCGTGATATTGCGAATTAAGAAGAAAGTATAATTGGCATTAAGAGAACGCTATATAGCATGGGAGAAACTTTTCATCATAAATTCTCATTGATTAACCATGACTAATTTAAAATTTAATGGGCAGAAAAAGTGAATTCAGACTAATCTGGAGTAAGACATGAAGCTTCGAATACTAAAAAGAAATTCTTAAAATATCAGAGTGAAAATAAAGGAGAAGATAACATAGACTTACGCAATGACGAAATTATCTTTCAATAATTTGTTTGCATTGATATTTTTAACTTTTTTCAGAGATTGAAACTTCATGGATTACTCTAGGTTTCCCAGAACACACTCTATCTTTTAAATTAGTAATGAAAAGGAAAGAATTTAAAACTGGTGCTCTACTATAACAAAGGCAAATATTAACATAAAATAATAAACTATATTATTTTTTATATCAGAATAACTTTGCTTAGAACATCAAGTTATTTTGCAAGTTTGCTTAGAACAGCAACTGAACAAGTCAAGTTTTTATGGTACTGCTGCCTTAAAAAAATAACCAGCTTCAATTTGCTAATATCATTATACTATAGCGTATCTACAACTACAAAAATACTACTCCAATTCACTAGTATACAAGACATGTTAACTCGATTCTATGGTGGTGTACTATTTCATAAATGAAGGTCGACATTGTCGATAGCAACTGGCCCACATTGGTGACCCGGACGTGATCATATCACGTCCGGGTCACCACAATACCAATGCATATTTAAAATTTGTAACGATCAAAATCAAATAATTTTAAAGTAATGTTTCAATATTTCCGTAATGGCAAAGATAAGTTTCAGCCTGTATCTAGCAATACGCACTATTAAATATATATATATATATATATATATATATATATATATATATATATATATATATATATATATATATATATATATATATATATATATATATATATTGAATGAAGTACATTAATATTACATATTTCATTTAGTTTTTTTTTATTTAAAAGAATTTTAAGTGTGCAATTAACAGTTTACAATTGTTTATTAAACAGTTTACAATCTAGTTCCGCTTGATTTAGCGACAAATTTCGTTCTTTTGCATATTATAAAATGATTGGTTCTTAGTTTATTTTTATAAATATCACATATGAAAAAGAATCTCTAAAAATAAGAACACAATTATTAACTTTTGCCATTTTATATCCCATCACTAGACACACATATCAAAATATAAGAAATAAATTTTTAAGACAATCATCGAAAATAGAAAATATTTAAAGTTTTAGCAGTAAAATTTCAGTTCGAAATGAAATCGGATGAATTTTTTATTGGATATTTATTTAAAAAAATTATAATCTACATGAAAATATTGATTCTATAACTTAAATTATAGATAACACTTACTATTAAACATATTTATTTTACATTTAGAGTTTAACCTTAGAGGGGGAAAATGATCTGTAAAGGAAAAGTTATCGTTCTTTTCTTTACTCATAATTGAATTCTATAAGAAACTGAATGAAATAGAACTTACCATAACATGACTCATCATCTTCTTACGTCAGAGCATCACAACAATCCAAAAAGCAGTCTGGATTCCAAAAAGCAGTCAAATCAACTGCATAAAATTTTTTGATAAATGAAATGTTTAAACTTGAACAAAATGAACTGAACAGGGGCATCAAAGAACTTTCTGAACAATTTTTTCAGTAAAATTTAACAATAATTAAGTAACTGGAACAGTAGAACTAAAACAATTTCAAGACCGATCTGAAAAACAAAAGATACAGACATTTTTATTCTGTAACTCAATTACTTCTATATTACAGGTAACTGCATAAAGATTTATTCGATAAACCTAACACAGAAAATAAAAGCAAAAGCAGGATAAAAGAAACTTACTCACCAGAAGCACTAGCACATTCCTTTATAACAGACTTTGAATTTTTTCCTATCTCTCAGTCTCATTTGTGGCTCTAGCAATTGTTTCATGGAGAGAGGTCGACCTATGTTTTGAGAATACTCCCTCAGTCGTGAAGCCTCCGTTGTTCTTTCGCCTTTCTTTCTCTTTACTGGGCTTTGATAAGCTGGCGAAGACCCAGTGGAAGGTCTGCCTATAAGAGAAAAATACAAAATTAAGCGAGATGACATAAGAGGGTGTTGAAATTAGTTCCGTTTTTAAGTGGACCACATTTCTGAATTGTACTTAACTAGTGAAGTGAGTTGTTGTCGATTATTTCATGGAGTCTGTGCAGATATTTAACTTTGCCAACTATCCATTGTTTTTAAATTATCCTTTACTATGGGACATTACAATAAAAATAATTATTTTAAGATCAGCTTATTATAACCAGGTAACAAAATGATATTATGTAGCATTAGAAAGAGGAAATATAATACTGCCGTGCTCGAAAAATGCTAGACTCATAAATCCTATCTTCTAATATTGGAGATAATGTAATATAACATTAAATAGTACTCAATCTAACATTCGAGCTTATGAAATTATCTATTTCATTACTTTTGTTCAAGTGACACTTTTTGTGAAAGGGCATCCCATATTATTAATAAACAAACATGTATTTATGAAAGAAAATAATTTAAATATTACTTAAAATATCATTTTCAGACAATGCAATTTTATGTCAGAAAACGTACGAAAATATTAGTTTAAGTAAATTCTGTTCGCGAACAATATAAAACTGGAAAAACTTTTTCAAATGCTGAGTTGTAATTTCTTCACGATTGCTTACTTCCAATTGCCAAATTCTTTGTGGTCGGCAAACTGGTATGAACTGCTTCAACTTCTTAAGGTATTTATAATTTAGTAATTTTTAGTAAACTTTATAAATTTCAGTGACAGTTACTTAGAACATTAAAAAAGTATCGTAGGTAGTTTTTTTCTTAAGATGATTATCAATAAGAAAAGTAATATAAAGCACAATATGTTAGAGAGATGTTACAGAAACATCTAGTGTACTTTAACGCTTAATCAATACATTTAAGAATTAATTTATTGATCATGTATCTAATAAAGTAAGAAAATATTGTGAATTGTGATCATTATTGACTTCATGAACATTATAGTCCGTGCGCATTAGTTGACTTCTTATGTAAAACATGTTGTCTTGTTATAAATACTGCAAATTAGTTCAGAATATGTTCGTAAAACAACGTTTGTTTAGTTAATCGTCTGTGATAGAATTTTTCTGCAACGATGAAAAAGAAATATATAATTGTCTGTAAACAAATAAGCCATGTTAGGACAATTAAAAAATTAATAATCTGCTACTTTTAGCTCAGTTAGAGTCATTACATTGTAGAATGTTGAAAGTTTAATACAAACAATATTGTAACCATATTAAAATTTCATGTTTAAAATATTGTAAAACAATGAATTAAAACGTTTTAAATTAAATTTCTTGAAAGCCGACTGATCTATATGTTTTTGATGCATCATTATTTATATTAATTTGTAAATGATTAAAAAGTAAACTATAATGTGGTCCATTCAAAATGGTGCTTATGTTGAATGAAGAGTAAAGTTGGAAAGTTGGTACAATTTTATTAAGCAAAAAATGCAACGTTTCCTGTTGGCTTCGTATAAGCTTGTCTTAAAATTAAAATCATTGAATTTGATATATTTTCTTATCGGAATATGCCTGAATGCTCACTCCAACTAAAAAATAGACCTGCAAATTTAAATCTTACAGTTAATAACCTGGTATATACTATGTCTTAGCTGCCATTTGTTTCTTAAAACTAATGAGTTGATGACCAATATCAATAGGATGCCATTTAAGACATTTAAAAGCCACATTTTGCAAACTTAATTTTTACTTTGATTAAATTATATTTTTTTAAAAATACTATTAGAAATAATCTAAAGCTGAAAAAATTTAAATAAACCATAAAAATAATAAATATGTGAAAAAAATTTAATCAAGCATACTGATTTTTAAAGAACGACATGTAAAAATATTTAGGGGGAAGAATATATTTAATGTAAATATTACAATTTTGAAATATGTGAATTGTTAAAGAATTCTCCTTCTACAGGACTTTTTCAATCACGAATTGATGGAATTCCTAGAGTATATTTTTACAATGACGTACATTAAACGATTTTTAAACTAATCAATGGAAGAAAATAAACAGTTGTATGTTTAACATTTTTCGCCACGTTGACTTGCAACATAGCGAGTTGTTATTTTCAGGTCTATTAAAAGGGGGTTTCGCAGTTTTAATTTATCAAAACAAAATTTGATACTTGGGAGTACTTATGATCTTAGTTAATCTCCTTCCCACTGTATTGATTTGTGCTTCTTGTGTGGCGCTACCGAGATTTTTTTATGTAGGTATCGATACCGGAATTTACACATTGAATTTCATTTTAAAGGATGTTATAATTTCCTGAAAACATTTTCAAATTATATAATTTAAGTTTCAAATAATAGTTTTAAATTTGGTATTTTCCTTGAAAATTTTATTTTATTTTTTTCAATTTCAGCGATAGCTCTTCATTTTCAAGAAAATCTACAACGAAGAAACTGTTTTTAAATGTTCTCAAGGCTGGTTCATTTTTGATAAGGGCAGCTGGACACTGAAAATGGAGATTGCACACCCTGATGGAAAGCTGTGAGTAATATGCTGGGATGATATTTAAAAAGGTGTATTTTAAATAGGGGAAGTTCTCATGTTGATTGCGATGTTATAAGAGAAAATGAAACCTGTGATCCCTGTTTTGTGTGGTTACATTGTTTCTGAACGTTTCCTAAAAACTTTCAAAAATGCATTTTATGGATATTAATTTCAAGTGAACAAAACTTGCAATTGGAAGAATAAACTGAATCAAATAGTCATGAAAAAAATTATTTTTCTTATAACAATTATGTATTTTTAACTAATGTTTTACGAAAAGGTTATAGATGTTAATTTTAAACACTGAAGGTAATGTATCACATTTATAGTGTGTTTAATTTTTAAGTATAATTACTTTGCTTTGAAATAGTTCTAATGTGTATCATGTGTTTTTGTCTTAATTACTGTAGTGTGTGGTTTCTTCTACAACTTTGTAATAAATCTTCAAAATTTTAAAAAATTGGATTTGTCAGGTATCATATTTGCAATGATAAAATTTCATAAAATATAAGGTTGGCAAGTTCTTGCGGTAGATGGTGCTTAAGAGTCATGAAAACAGGTAAATTTATTTAAAGTTTGATTATATTTAATCTTTTGATATGGAAATTTTCCTTCAACGCTGATCTCAAAGTCCATCTAAAACTTGTGATTATTTTTATTGTCAACATTGTGCTTATTACTTCAATTTTGGAAATTTTCCCATGAATATTCGCTTGAAATTTGATTTTTTCAAAGAGTCCCGTTTAAGACGTATACCTGCCATGATATGTTTGTTTTTACTATGCTTGTAATGCATAATATCTTATCAACGAAAGACAAACAATGGAATTGATAAATTTTGAACAAACGTTTTGTGATTTGAGACAAATTTTGTGATTGAACAAAAAATAATTTTGAACAAAATACTGATGGTAGTCAAATTCGGGTCATTAATACTAAAGGAAAGTTAAAAAAGATTTTATGTTTTTCCGTCTCATTCTTGTAAGCAGATAAATGTTTGTGCAAATTTAGTTAATTTTGATAAAACACAATATTTTCTGCTTTTCTTTCTTTCTTTTTTTTTTTTTTTTTTTTTTTTTGGATTTCGAACCATATGTGATACCTAAATTTTTCGGCTAAAAATGCTGGTTAGTACATAGTACCTTTAACTAATGAACGAATTTTTAAAAATTTCTGATGCACCAATGTAACATTTTTACAGTACAAAAAATTATTGGCAAATTTTTTAATTAAAATTCATAAAGGCTTTCCTGGTTTCAGTCCCTGAAAATATTTCTACGTGTGCCTTAGAGTTTTATCTTTCAGTGTTAAGTAAAATTTCAGATTTTAAAAGAATAAATATACTTAAGTATTTTTCCATTTATTTTCAGTGAAATAAGAGGGAAAAAAATATGCAAGAGATTTATGCAAATAAATAATTTGAATATATTTAAAATTTCTGAATCGTCTTAATTATTACAAAAAATAACAATTTAAAAATTCGAGATATAATTTTATTTTAATATTTTTGGAAATTAATGACAGTTCTATTTAAAAAAATTTCTAAGGAAAACATTTAACTCAATTCAAATGTAAATTTAACTTAGTAATTAAATAGTGTGGTTTCTTATCATAAAGTTTCAGAATATAAATAATGAATGATAATTGTGAAATTGCAAATAGCTTAAATTACGACTTTTAAAAAGCATGTCTTACAAACTAACAAATTCAATTAAAATTTTGATAAAATAGGTAAATATCTAAAAAAATTAATACATTTTGAAACTAAAAGACTTGAAATGTATTAATGTGAGAAAATTAGTCAGGAAACCCATTGTATACAGAAAAGAAAAAAATATCCATATCAATAAAAATTACAATATAACATTATTTCTGAAATAGGTCAGAAATATTCAAAAATTTAACAGAACATAATAAATACTTTGGAGTAAGAAGGAGGAAAATGGATGGTAGCAGAATTCCCTAACATAATTTTATTTAGTATTTCTGTATTGCTAAGTAAATAATGCATTGAATGACATTATAAAACTTTTGTTCTATATTTTACTGCTTTACAGCAATACAGAAAATTAAGTAAAATTTTCTGGCCGAATTATTCTTTTGTCATCCAAATCTTCCTCTTGCTTACTCCAAATATAAAAAGCAACACTACTCTTTTGTTACTTTCTAATATTAGAATTTATTCTCTAATATTAAAAGATGTTATCTAATATTAGGTGCTACTTTGGTAAGTTCAAGAAAGTGACATAAGACTGTAAAGACCCTACGAACAAGCAATCGATGGGAATATAAACCATACGAAATAAAGATAACTTCCGATTTATCAATCCGCCTATGTTACGATACGAGTGATATTCCAGGAATCAATCTTTCTAAATTTGTGCGTAATTTTTCTATTCATAAGAATATTTTCTACCACACTCAGTATTGACGATCAATTAAGTATCCAGAGCTTTAAGACATGGATGAATAAGCTTCCTAAAGTTCATCCGCTTGCAATATGCTTAACGAGGCGATCTGTGATTTATTGTATTTTTTGTGTTTAAATTTACGCGTAAAATTTTACCCTTTCATAAGATGTAATTTATAAATTCTAACAGAGTCAAATGAAACGCAGCATAAATAAAGGTTTGCCATGTTTTGAGTTTTTTTAAGCTCAGGCTTAAGAGTCAGTTGGGAGTATTAACTCGATAGTCTTACGGCGATGTCAATCGACATATATAAAATAGTGACACTTACGTGCCCTGGCAGAAGGTGGTGGAGTAGCATGAACAGGTGGTGGAGTAGCAGGAGCCAGCGGTGGAGTAGCAGGAGCCAGCGGTGGAGTAGCAGGAGCCAGCGGTGGAGTAGCAGGAGCCAGCGGTGGAGTAGCAATAGCCAGCGGTGGAGTAGCAATAGCCAGCGGTGGAGTAGCAATAGCCAGCGGTGGAGTAGCAATAGCCAGCGGTGGAGTAGCAATAGCCAGCGGTGGAGTAGCAATAGCCAGCGGTGGAGTAGCAATAGCCAGCGGTGGAGTAGCAATAGCCAGCGGTGGAGTAGCAATAGCCAGCGGTGGAGTAGCAATAGCCAGCGGTGGAGTAGCAATAGCCAGCGGTGGAGTAGCAGGAGCAGGCGGTGGAGTAGAAGGAGCAGGCGGTGCAGTGGCGGGAACCTAAAGAAATTACGTTTGCTATTTGTTCATAATTTTTGTGTGATTATTTGACTATTGATTTAACACTAGAACCACAGAATGGGTCTTTTTGACCCAAAATGAAAATAAAAAAATATTTAAATAGAGTTGATTACGAAAAATATTCTTTTTTTTAAACCTATAATTAAATCCAGTGAAAAGTTCTCTATAGGTGTATTAATATGACGGAAGTCAAAAACATTGATGTTTAAATAGTGTATAATAATGTAAAACATTAGCCTACCTGTTCATTTTCATCTGCAATCATCGCTCGTAGCCTGGCATTCTCTTCAGCCAGCCGTTGATTTTCTTGCTGAGATTCACTCAACCGGTTAGTTAAGTCTTGCTGCGTGACATAAAAATAGAAAACACTTAAAGTAAAAATGAGTAGTAAACAATTTTAAAAACTACATCAAAAGGCATCATGTTCGACAGCTATCAAATTATTTAATAGCATTTGTTGTTCTTAAACTGTTTGACAATCTGTTGTAACAATTGACGGGCAGGATGATTGGCATAAACACGTATAATGCATATAGTAATTAATTAAAATCTCGAATGTACCATTCCGAAAGTAGTCATCAAATGTCTTTTGATACATGGGTAATAATAATAAAAATATAGAGGAATTTTTTTCTTTAGTAAACACGAAGAATAACTTAACAGGAGGTGAACGGTTTGCTTTACAATCAGCAAAGCAAAGTACTATAAGATGAAGTAATGCAATTCTCTTAACTATAATTCTGCATTAATAACAGACGTAAAAAAGTTATAATTCTTCGTTGAACATTGCTAATTTAAGCAGTATAAATATTAATTTGCTCCGAAACATTTTCACAATAGAGGAAGACCAGCAATTTTTTTCCTATTTATAAATAAATAAAATTTTATCTTTCATTTCTGTCTTTTGAGGGTGTTCTGAAAAATTTGTCATAATAACGGAAATATTATATCAATATTACACAAAGTTTATAGTGCAGTTATGTTACAGATACATTTTAATACATTGTTCTGTGTCTAATCAATATGCAAATCCTATTACATTGCAAAATGTAAATGATTAAAACTGCTGAAATTTCTCATTCGAGTTATTTAAGGCCAATTATTAAGGCCAAAGTAGTCGAAGAGTAGTGAATGAAAAAAGCGATTTGGGTTCGCAAATCGATTTCATTGAATTTTTGACTGAGAGGAATGGTAATGAAACAGGTTAAAAGGTTTAATTCATGCATTAATTTTGGCTTTGGAAGAAACAATTCAAAACGCTTAATTTCTTTTGTCTAACCAATATCTTTTAAATTTTGAACATTTAGAATAACATAATTTGAAATAAAGAAATAAATTTTCTATCTTACTTCTTTTTCAAAACAAATTAAATAACAAAAAGTACAAAAGTTGCTTAATTCACTTTTAATATTTTTAGAGACAACGATTATAAAGATTAAGGATTTTTTTACTGTTTTCCTTACTAGAACCATAATTGCCACATTTTGCGGTGTAAAAAGTGTTCATTCAAAAAAGGAAAGTTTTGTGTGTCTTATTGAGTTTAAAATGAAGGTTTTTTTCCCTTATGTCGCATCTAAATTATGTATTTAAAATACTCTTTGGAGTTGAAAAACATCCTTAAATACATGGCAGCGACTACGCTAATCACAAATAAATTATGAAATACTTTCCTCATTATTTGAATAGATACATTTCTGGTAAGTAGAATTGTATCATAATATAAAACTGAATGTTCAACTTAAATGTTTCAACACAATGGAAAAATTCCACATAATGACAAAATATTTAATACATCACTTCAAAATAATTCATTTATAAAACAATATATTACCTTCTTTTAAGATATGATACAAAAATAATTGTTTAAAATATATCTGGCCAAAAGTATCCGAGCACTCTAAAAAAGTTAGTCCAACAGAAAACTACTCCAGCAACCCTTTCGTCAAACCTCATGTCTTGATGTTTTAATGTAGACTGCTTTAAGAGAAATAGGCCTACATTGTTCCATCATGCAGTTAACAAATAATATCAGTGGCCGAACCGCGAAATAGTATACCACTAAAAATAGCCTGATTGATGGCAGATCGTCCACAAGTTTCCATGACAAATGAATTGAAGATTGCCCACTCTCTGGTTCAGGTCAAAATTACGGTCTGTGGATGAAGCCTTCTAAACCAGGCTGTGTGTGTGGCTGAAGTCGTATTCTCGGCCATAGATGGCGCCACTGAAAAACAAAAAATTCCACAACTGCCTCAAATTCCCTTGGTTTCATCAACCAGGCTTGCTGGTGTATTGGCAAATGGCATTAGAAACACCAGCACCACGAAATAATGACTTAGTTGGGGTGTCCGAATACTTTTGTCCTGACAGTTAACAAAGTTTCTAGTTTCAAGAAGCAATAAAAAAATCTTACATTTTGGGACTCAACGGTAGATAAGTTACTTTGCAGGGCCGAAATTTCCTCTAACAAGGACTAAAAGAGAAAACAGAGTAAAATCTTACTTAGGAAGTCATACATAAAATTTGAAAGCATAAGAAATAAATAATAATGAATACTATTTTTTTTTTGCACCTCAGGCAAATTAAGTTATATTTATTAGTTTAAGTGAACTTTGTTCTAAAAAACTACCAGGTAAACTTAGTAAGTACATCAAAGGGTTCCATAAATGAAGTCTGTCTAAAAGACTAGTAAAATAACGAGTTTACTTTTTCGTGAGAATTTTCGCTTGTTATTTAGGACTTCAGGATCTGCCTACTGAATCTTTCTAATGATGCCCTCAATCTTATATTTTTCGTGGCCGAATACTTTCGCGAAGTTGCCTTTTTCTGTTGCCTCGAAACAAACTTTCCTAATCTATGTAAGTTTTAAAAAAATCTTTATACATAGCTTTCTTGAATTTAAGAAATGCTCTAAATTTTTTTTCGTCTAAATTTAAGTTTATATATTTTTTTATTGTATGTTTTTTTTGTGTTTTTTTTCAAAAGACAGACAATATTTAAAGTTAATAAAAAAAAAATCTATTACGTATCTATTGAGTATGTTGTAACAATGAGAAGAGTTTACTAAAGCTTTGCTACAACGATTGTTATCTAATTAAAAAATAAAACTAAAGTTTTACCAGCATTTTACCTAGCTTAAATACATAATTATCATGTCTCGATATTATTCCGGAAAAATCGTTGAACCTAAAACAAAATAACCGCATCTATGATTCCCTCATACTTAATATTTTTAATTAGTTTTTCTTTTTCTTTTTTTTTCAAAAAAGAAATCTATTGTTTGAGTTTCTACTGGGATCCTTTATTCGACTCCCTTTATCTACTCGAATTGAAATGCCAGAGTCTGGTTTTGAGCCTAACACGTTCTGAAACTTTTTTATTGAAACATTTCGCTTTATAAGCAGCAGATAGCATTAATTGGGATTCTTGGAAATAAGTTACAGTTTTGAATCCATTGCTTAAAAAAGTATTGTTTGTAATTAAGACTTAATATTATCCTTTAACATGGTTTTTCGAAGCACCAATGGAAGTAAAAAAAAATCCAGAGTTTAAGTTCCTTACACTTGAAGTAAAGCTAAAATTTTTAACTATATATTCCATCTTTGCTGTGAAGAATTATCTGGGCTTTAGAACAGAAAAATAGCTTAAATATCTTAAAAAGTATGAAACTCTTTTAGAAAAATCGCCTTTTTGGTCATATTTTTCCACAAAGATCAAAATTATAGAAAACAATGTCTTATTTTTATTTCTTACAAACTATTATGGGCCCAGATAATGCAGAATTTGAGTAAGTTTTCAAATGTTACAAAATTAGATCACAAATGTTTTTCATTTTCTCAAAACTTCGTCTTTTCCCCCTACTGAGAATTCGAGGCCTATTTTCAGAATTAGCAT
This sequence comes from Parasteatoda tepidariorum, assembly GCF_982258835.1. Taxonomy (NCBI): domain Eukaryota; kingdom Metazoa; phylum Arthropoda; class Arachnida; order Araneae; family Theridiidae; genus Parasteatoda; species Parasteatoda tepidariorum. The sequence continues at coordinate 107,880,935 of NC_141756.1, forward strand.
AAAAGCTCTGACTAAAAATTGGACAAACATTCAGGGGTTGCAAACTAGCCTATTATTCGCAAGAAAAAAGTATAATTTTTTGCTATAACAGAACCTTTGAAAAACAGCGGTTTCATATATTCGAACAAGAATGTTCACGATATGATGTTGAGACCTCTAAAGAAAATATTCTCCCTCTGAGCTGCATATAAATAATTTTTATAACTCTTTTTGAAAAACATTTTCACCAACTCTAAACTTCGAATTAAGTTTTGAAAAATTTTCAAATTCGTAGTGCGGAAAAAAATACGGAACGCCGTGAATAATTTTTGATCGGATTTTCACGTACTCAATCTTAATGGTTCAAGGGGGGGGGGGTTTCAAGTATGCTAATTAATTAGTACCGACGATATTTTAAATTACAAAATCAGACACTAAAACATACTTTCTCTGAACAAAAACACCTTTTTACAGAGGATTTCTGACTAGCAAAATATAACTGGTAAGCGCAATCTGAGAGATAGTTTAGTCAGAAGAGTGCTTCTAAGTTTGAACCACTTAATGTTAGTTATTTCGAATTTCCCCTCATATAGAGCTTTTTGAATGAATAGAAAATTTTTCACCCTCAATTATGAATTTTTTTTTTAAACCAAAAGAGTGCAAAAAGTTACTTTTAATGCTGCATATTTCCGAACATAAACCGAAAGAAATCTCTTCTTATAAACGGACATCTTAAACAGAAATATTCTGTTTAGCGATAATCAGTGAATATTACGAAAAATACTTACAAAACTAGATCTTTGAAAACGGAATTCCTAAAAAGTTTAAAATTAGAAGAAGGAAAATTGCAAGGTATGTTTTTCAGCTCAGCTTTGTTTAGGGGAATGACAATATACAAACAAAAGGAATTAAATAACATCCGATAAATTCAGTATATCCGTTAATTCCTGTTCAGTCATTTTAATGTCTGGATATTCCGATGTTATCATCTTTACTTGAGTCTTCATAGTGATCCCCACTTCTATTCATATTGTTAGTTATCTTTTAAAAGAACTAATTAAATATTCGCTTCTCTTACCCACTGCGAGAGCATTCATTTCCAACATCATACCTTATTTATATTAGTCTTTAATTTCAGGAGAAATTCCGTCGGCATCAACACGAATTGGCTTAGATTCGGAAATATATGCTAAATATATTTGTTATATATTTTATTACTTTGATTTGATTTTTATTTTATTATTTTATTTTATATTTCAAAGAACTTTTAAATATCAAAATATACACAAAATTTTAAAGAATGTACTTATATCGCAAAATACAAAATTTGTAAAATATCTGACTTTTTTTAAGTTATTTTTTAAGAAATTAAGATTAAGTTAAAGTACTAAAAAAGCTAATTACTAAATCAAAAGTAATTTAGGCTGATTTATTATTCTTAGGGCACTGTACATAAAGCATTACTTTGCTGTATACCATCATCATCCATTGTATCAATAAAATATATGAGAAATGTTATTTAAATAAATTTGTTATAATGCATAAAAAAAAAGATATACAGAATATTGTTTTCTTACAGAATTCTCCTCCTCAATGATGGAGCAGTTGTGCTTTACAATCTCAACTTTCCTAAAATAGAAAAAGAGAAGAAAATAAATTTTCTTCAAACCCCACTATAGTGAAACTTTAAGAGACCGAAATTTCGATTCACTATTACCGGGACGTCACTATATCCAATCCGCAACCAATTTTAAGTAATGGTTCCTTTTTATTATACATTATTTATGTAAATAACTAAAGAATGCAATACAAAAATGACAAAAATTATTCGTAGCAACAAAAATGTGTTAACTTTTATTTTTTATTACTCTTCGTCTTGAGTACAAAAAAAGGAAGAAAAAAAGAATTAGTAATCTTCAGCTGATGAGCAATCCTCCACATCAGATATGGAAACATTTCCCGACTCTCAGATAATTTTTCTAGAATTTTTAATCTGCTAATTATTCAGCTTTTTAAACCTATCAGCATAAAAGTAGTCTCACCAAATCGCTCAGAAAAATGCATCTGCTTTGGCCTGAAGCATTTATTCCTCATACTGGAAGAATGCGGCTTTCTTGAATGCTGAACCAATTCAATAATGAAACAAACAAGAAAAAATGCATACTGCCACATTCCATAGTATAGATGGTTTTAAAAATCGGTATATCCTAGAGTTCACTATAAAAAGTATTTATAGCGGAGTTTGACTGTATTATGAATAATACTGAAAGATATATAAATGATGAGTTGATCTTAAGGACAAAATCAGTTTGATAAAGTTTTGTAAAAAAGCTTAAAGTAAAACTAAGAGTAGTTTCCATTGAACCAATAAGAGTTCAAATATGTGATTCTCCACAAACAAAAATGCATATAAAATTTTTAATAACAATTTTTTTAGCTAATTCTTATTATCCATATCCGAACGATCTCAATTGAATTCACGGATAGAAATATTTCATAAAACGTTACATTTTAAGAGCACAAGAGTCATAATGTAAAACTGACTCACTAAATCAAGATTCTCTTTAAAAACTATATCAATAGAACGACCCAAAGTTCCAAAGTTACATTTAAATAAATGTTTAATTACATTAAATAAGATACTTTTGAAGAAATCAATTTATATATGTTCAGGATTAATCTGAAGTGTGCGGAAAGAGGTTAAAAGAACTTGAGTTTTTTTTTTTAATTACCTCGTATGATGGTATATTATATATCAATTAGCAATAATCTCTCAGTATGTAATTCATATGATTTCAAAATATTTACAAAAATGATGAAATACGTCATTATATTATGCAATTTTCCTTTTAAAAAAAGCTTTTAGTGATTATCATATTACATATGATTAGGGCAATTATTGGAAACAGAAAATTTTTGGAAATTCGATATATGAAATGAAAGTATTAAGTATGAAATGTGCGAGGTTTCTTACTACAAAACTCAAATTTATTCTTGTATATTAATTCATTTTGAAAAGTAATTAATCGATAATTAAATAATTCCTAAACTTTCACACAGGCTCAATTTCGTATAGCAATGATTTTACCTGCTTTTTTTTTAATTTCTTTTTTGTTTTAAGCTGCTTTTTTTTCCAGCGGCTTTTCTTGTTACCAGAGAGAGCATCAATTCTCAAGCTTGACGGAGAATGTATTTTCTTAAGTCTAATTTTTTTCCGCAGAACAATTTTTTAGTTGCCTCCCCCCTTTAAAAAATATAGGAAACAAAAGAATCTGTTGAATAATTGGAGCGGTTACGAAAAACTTTTTTAACTCTACTTTGCTTCCAACATTTAATTCGAGAAAACCTCTATTAAGATTCTCATCTCACAACAATATCAATATTCTAATCACACTACAGTACGATCATCAATAAAATGAAATAGTTGCTTAAAACATAAAAGAAAAACGTTTTACGTTATGTTTTGAAAGTAAACCTTACGTAAAACAATGTTCTGTAATAAATTTTTAAAAAAAGCACTATATAAAAATAATTTTTACTGATTTAGCAAATACAGTAAAAAAAATTTAGACCTTGAAAATATTGATCCCAAGAAAATTAAACAAATGTCATATATTTACTTTGGGGGAGGTTCTCTCCCTGGTGACTTCTCATCAGGATATCTCTTTACGATTAATGAAGACCTGCGATGTTCTGGGCGCTACAAAATACAAAAAGAATGTTGAAAACTTATTGATAGAGCTATGTAAGAGTAGAAATACCACGAAATTGGATATAGCCAAAGAAATATTTCCTTTTCAAAACTCGCCAGAGGAAAAAAAAATTTTTTTTTTGATATTATAGTAATAATTTTTTACGTCACATTACAGCTGCACAAAGGGATATTTGCAAGGGTCGGGAGCTGACCTGAAGACTTGCCATCATAAATTTTATCTTCCGAAGAAGGGATGGACCTCTCTTTTTTGGACATCTCTTGGTCCTCAAGTCTTTTGAACAACTCTTGGTCCCGCTTGTCATTAGAACAGTTTAACGAAGACCGATACCGCGCACTCTCGGCCACTTCACGGAATGATCAAAGTGGTCACCCAGCCACTCATTGATCACTGCCGCAAGTCCTTGATCTCCCAGAATAGTCTTACGGTCAGTCCTTTGTGCTACTTTTTTAAACGGAAAAATGAACTTAGAATGATATAAATTTTAATATGATTCAAAAAGCATTGACATGAAAAGTCTGATTAGTAACATAACCTCTCTATAACAGGAAAGATTCATTTTTCCTTTCTATAACGGAACTGAAATTCTAGGGAAAAATCCGTTGCAGCATTCAAATAATAACACCTTAGTCGTAAATTGTAATAGAGTAATCATGAGGGAATGTTTTAAAAACTGCATGAAAAAATTTCAAATGGGTCAACAAACCTATGAAATTAATTTATAGTAATTTGTAACTTCCTTTTTCAAATTTTCATAACTTACTAAAAACAAATGTAGCATTTATTTAGCCATTCCATTTATATAGTACAGTTAACTTCGCTATTGCTTTCAGAAAGAAAACAATGTTTTCATTTATTTGCTAACAAATAATCTCTTCTTCGTACTATTACAAAGCTCAATATATATTAATGCATTACTGAATATCCATTTCATCTATCGGGGTAAAATTGAATGAATTTAGTTATTCTTAGCTTTAAGGAATTTGCAAAATGCATTAAATAGAATTTAGCTAAAAAATTTATTACAAAAAAGGTATTAATTCTTTTAACATTTCAAATAGAAAATATTACTTTACTTACTACAGGCTCACTGTTACTCCTGCGCCTATAATCTCTAAAAACGTCCGCTATGTCAACACATTCATCTACAGTCAACCTACTGCAAAGAATATAGCATTTATTGAACAATAATTTTACATTAAATTAAATGAAGGCTAATCATTATTGTGATGCCCCGGAAGGCATTTCTCAACTTTTAAAATTTCTTTGACTTCATAAATTTTTAACAGTTCTTAATCCAATTTTAAATTGAAACGGATTATTTAATTTTTATTACATTTAAAAAAAATTAATATCAATATTTTATTTTCTTCTTATCAATCCATGTAACTGCTAACTTTTTGATTCAATACCCAATGCATAACTCGCGATCAAGCATCTATTTTTAACTCTTTGAAATTTCTCTTGCCACAGTTATATTAATTCTCACGATCTTTATGGTGATTGAGTGAAATTATTTAAACTTTAATATGAATAACGTGGGATTGACTTAGTTGGATATTTTATCTTTCGATGAATTTCCAGCAATGCATTGGATTTCTTCTCACGCCCCTAACTGTCCGTTGGGAACAATTCAATCACCTGGGTGTTAGAAAAGAGGGGATTCAACCCCAAGAATAATCTTTAAAAAATTCTTCATCTTAAAGGAATCTCTTCGTCCTTACATCCTCATGTTTTATCATCATGGCTATGATGTAATAATATTTCCTAAATTAAGCATCAATTTAAAAGAAGAAAAAAATCTCAATTTCCTCGAATCGTAAGAAGCTCAACTGTTCCAGAAATTACTACAATGGCCATTCATGATAGGGGAAATTTTTGATTCCTTCAGTCAATGATTAGTTTAAGATTGTGATACTTTTTCTGCTTGCTTTACCCAATAAAAGTTTGCTGAAACTGCAGGGGAAAATGATTTAGGAGGTTGAGTTAAAATCTGGGATGAATGCTATAGTTAAATATTAATAAATTTAAAAATTGTTTTTAACAAAAAAACTGCAATGATTTTACCTCCACCATAAAAGCTTGAGCGATTTTCCAAATACAGTTATCAATTACTGGATGATAGAGTAATTCTTATGTTTAAAAGAGAAAAATTATCACTTTTACAAATTAACCAAAGCTGTAAAATTGAAAAAAGTATACATTTTTTACCAATTAAATTCATTTTATAGCGACAAGAATCTTTATTTCCCTTAAGAAAAAGTCAAATAAGGCATTTTAATATTTACTCATTATTTTACAATTCAATGTCATTAACATTTCGTAAAAATCCTCGATCAAAATTTTTAAATAAAAATTTTGTTCGCTACCAATTAATAGGAATCCATTCTAAAACTCATTGTCTCATAATTGGAACAGAGAATTAATACTCTATTACGCTAACTGTAGAAAAATGCTTACAGAGGATAAAAAAAAAGTTATTGGTAACTGTTACTCCAAATTACTTGTAATTCTTAAATACAAATGACTCAAATTCCAAAATAAATTCAATGATTTTCCAAAAGATAATGTCCATATTTCACACGGGGTAATTTAGTTGTCGTGTATAACTAAAAAGCATTGGTAAATATTCAAATAACTATTCTCTCATCTAAATAAAAAAAATTATGAAAATGCGATCGTACCAATTGTCTTATTTTCCTTAGTCTTTTAAAAAGCAGTGAAGAGGAAAAAAAACGCTTCAATTTTCAAAAACAATTACCAACTAGAGAAACTAAAATTTCAATTTGAAATTTGCATTTTTTTTACTTAGTTTGCTTTAACTGTAATCGTGTGGCAAGTTTCTAAACAAAAAGCGACATTGACTATGAAAAAGGGTATTGAAAATTATAATATATAAAAGAAATTGATAATAAAGTGTAACACAAAAATTGAAAAAAAAAATACTTACTGTTGTTGGGTTGATCCACTGGTACCAGGTTCCGCCTGCAAGAGAAATGCGAAAGTTGTAAAACAAAGCATTCATTTCTCTTTTTTTTTCACCAGATTCACAACTACATGTTTATAAATTTACATGTTTATAAATTAACTAAAAAAAAAGAATAAACTTTTTCATAATATCTTGCGAAGTTAATTATGTCATTTCTAAAACATAAGGGTTTTAGGTACTTATTGAAGCAAATTAACAAAATAACTTCCACTCGAATATTGCAAAAAATTAAGTATCTCAACCCGAACAAGCTATTTCGTAACAAATTTATAATTGAGAAGATATTTTTAACAGCTTTAAATTTTAGTTGCTAATATATTTAGAAGCCCCAAACTTTAGTTATCGTTCAGAAAACTACATGACTGACTACATCAGAAAATTACATGACTAAACTAGTGCAAATACATCACTAAAAACGTGCTTGTTTTTTTTAACGATAATTTTTTGCAATAAAGTTATTAAATTGATTTTAATGCGCATCAAAACATGCGCTGTCAATAAAGCTAAAAAAAAGATGGAAGAAATAAATAAAACTGTAACATTATAAAGGTAACTATAACTACTCTATAACATCAAAAGTAGAAAAAAAAGTGTGACTGCCTCCCCTTTAGTTTGTCTCAACATCAAAAATGGTGGCACAACTACTTTTTCTTAACAGTATACTTTAACACAATAGGTCACTCTCGGTGCCTCATGATACCAGGAGAATGTTCTTTTATACAATAAAGTATCCTTTTCTATTATTAAGGAACACTAAAATTCGTAATTACAGTAACATATGATCCACACAAGAGAGAGTAAAACTATTTTTTACCTTGCAGCAAAATTCATTCATTCGAGATGAGTGCATACAATATTTCTTAAAATAAAATTAGTCTGTTAATCAAGCATACTCACAACGCAAAGAAAATACAAATTCGAACAAGGTTTAACTGAAACGAAGAAATGAAATAATTTAAAACTATTTTGTACATTTATATTGATAAATTTTTTTTGTAAGAACGTAATTATCTTTCTTAAGCTAAATACATGCCTTTTTAAAACAGTTAACTTCTATTTCCGTGAAATGTTCAGCATCGTGTGAGACGAAAATAAACGTGCACCTTCTCTGCCCAATTGTAAATAATGCCGTCCAACTGTTTCCAAACATACACCAAAATTAGCACATATAACTCATGAATGGAGTAAAGGCATCTGAGCTTGGTGTGAGCAGTGAACAATTATAGGATTTTAAATTTAACTATACCCTTTAAAGTAACGTTCGATTCTGCATTAACTTGAAATTACATACAATGTTTCTAGTTTTTAGAGCTTTAAAAAAGTAAATATTTTTTAAAAGCCTTTAAAAATGAAAATGTTGAGATATATTCCTCTCATTCATTGAATTCTTGAAATGAGAAAAAAAACACGATGCAAAAAGTGTATAATAAATAGAATTAAATTTTCTATAGATGATTTTTTCTAAATTAACACATACTATAAGAAAATTATACTTTCATAGACTATTTGTTCAATTGACTAAATTTTGATTTGGTTTTAGCGTTGTATCTGAAATTTTACTGATCTAGTATCAGGCGCATTAATAATAAAAAATTGTTCTTTGTACACACGAAACCATTAAGAAAATGAAAAAATTTCCACAGGGTTTCGCTTTAATTTTTTATTCAGAATAAGAAAAGTATAGTATTTGATTCAGTAATAGAAAATAAATAAGAAACAAAATCTCACTTGTCTAGATAACTATGTTAGACTTGTGAATAGGAATAAGTTTTTCTTTTATAATTAAAACCTAAATAGCTTCTGAACTTTTATTTCAAACGTTTAATTTCCTTTGATTTTGCGAAAAAGAATAATTCAGAAATAATACCTCACTTGTCAAGGTAGCAATGTTTAGGTTTGCTTCGCGCGCTTCCTCTCCTTAGTCATGCTTCCCGAATGTTAACCCTTATTTTACAAACAGGGAAAGAATGAAACCATTCTCTTAATTTTAATAAATATTGATACATAGAAAATCCACTTTATTTAAAACCGACTTTGAAAGTTGCATGCAAGTTATTTGTTCATATATTTAACTCTTTGATGACAACATTTCATAAACAAAAAAATTATAATGAAAATTTGCGCTTTTTTCTCTTCTATCGATTACGTTAGAGATGACGATTACTTACAGATCAAAAAGGCGATAGGAAAAAAAAGTGTTTATACTTTTGAAGGTACTGTAAATAACCTTCCCACTCTCAATGTGGTACAAAAAATCAGGATCCTTCGATCCACGATGGCTCAGGGGATACAGCTTTCGCCTTACAATGAGGCGAACCGGGTTCGATCCCCAGTCGATACGAATTCCGCATCCGGCTTGCACTGACCACAGTCCTGACGTGAAATATCCTCAGTGGTAGACGGAACATGGGTGAGATTCCCCTTGCCGTCTGGCTAAACTTAGGTTCTCGTGGTCTTCCTCTCCATGTAACGCAAATGCGGGTTAGCTCATTCAAAAAATCCTCCACGGAGGCAAATTTCTCCCAATACTCGATCCATGAGTTGCCTTGTCTTCTGGATAGGGTTCAAAATTACAAGGCTACGGAGTTGAACATTAATAGTCGTAAATCCATAAAATTGGGTCAACGACGGTTATAAAACAGTTATGTGTATCCTCACCTACTGAACGTAGTGCAAATAATTGCGTGTAGTAACTCTACCAAACTTCAAAAATTTCATACTTTTAAACCTGTTTTAACAAGCATATTTTAGAGAGTACGAATTTTACAATGATTTTTTCTTCTTCTGGTCAAACTATTTTGAAATAAAAAAGGATAACTTTAACTGAAACAAAAATAACTAGGCCCTTGTCCAAGAGGTCGTGGGTTTGATCTCCACCGGCCGAAGACTCCCCGTGTAGTAAATGATGACTGGTGCACGTTGAATCAGTCACATCATAAAATCCTCCATGTTCCCATAACAAATCATGTCTCTGGGGGTACTGATCCAGAAGTTTCCTTGTCTTCTAGATTGGATCAAAATTACAAGACTAAGGAGTTGAACATTGGTAGCCGTAAACTCAAAATTGGATAGGCTGTTCAACGACGGTTATAAAATAAAAATTAATAACAAATTCAGCAATATGTAGGGCCAGATGCAGTTGGACTAGCAAAAAGTTAAATTTAGTTTTTCGTCAGAAACTTGTATCTACTTTTGCGTGTATTTGTAACAAGCTCGAATATCTTTTAAAATCTTGAACATCTTTGTTCAACTTTTTTTAAGTCAAAGGAACATTAGAATGTGGAAACACTTTTTAATGACCTGATCATAACACATTATTTTTACTCTATTATATTTTACATAGATTATGTTTAAAGTATTATTACATTTTACCTTATCATTAATTATTATATAATTAATAATAATGTAAATAATGATAATAACAATATAAATTAATTATATTATTACATTCTCATGTAATTGAAAAGCTCAACGCTTCTTCATATTAGTCTTAAAAAGATAAGAAAAAAAAAGCTTTCATTCTTTGCTAATCGAATTGATCCATCAATATTAAAAAATTTAAAAATAAAAACTTTAGTTGTTAAATGTGCAACCATAAAACTAAAACAGAGAATTCCAACTATAATATTTTTTTAAAGGATGCTATAAAAACTAAAATATTGAAATGAGTATTACCAACCTTTAATTAGTTACAATATTTTTAACAAATAAAACTATTTTGTGTAAATGAACAGGGCGTTTATACTCTTAAACTAGAGTCTAATAATAGAAAGACCACCAAATTTGGTTGAGACAGCACGATAATGGGAATAATTTTTCCCCTTCAAAACTTTGCCTATATGGCAAGCAAATTTTGTCCAAACAAAGCTTGAAGTGTTTAAGTGGCTTCTTAAAACTCTTTGATTAAAAAAGTCTTATTTAATAAATTAAAAATTAAGGGAATCTTGATACTTTATTGTTCGCCATGAAAACTAGGCTTGAAATTTGGAAACATGTTCGCCTAGACGAAATGACCCGTTAGGTAAAAAGGTCTTCACCTGTGAATCTTCAGACCCCTGTGCTGATGTTCCAGTAGCAGCCTCCGGTGATTCATCGCTAACGTTGATGATTGGAACACTGAAAAATAAAGAATGATATATTAGTTTAATTTCAGGGTAAATATGCAAGTTACTTATAAATGGCAAAGTTACTAATTCATTTTAAACCGTAGATTTTTCATACGAAATTAAAATAACAATGCCCATATTTTTATTTCACACTATCAAAAGAAATCTGTATTCATGATTTTTCAATCACAACCTGCTTCTTTCAATCCTGGAATTCTTTAATTCATTATTTGATTTAATGTCTACATTATTTAAGTGAATTTTTGGAATTGTCAATTTCTTATTCTACTTATATCAAATGACGTCACTCAATTATTAAAATCTCAATGAAGTTCAAAAATTCTGATTTAATGCTTTTTTTTCCTCCATTTTCGAACTTTTCTCTTTGATTTTTAAAAAGTTTTAAGAGAAATGTATGTACTGGGTGTGAAGGGAGAGCATAAAATTGAAAAAAGTATTATTGTGCTTAGTTAATTGTGATAATAAGTACAATTAGTGTTATGGAAATAGACACCTTATGTAGAGCAGTGCTGGGTTTCAACTTGACTTGGGAGTAATGATTGCCTGAGCGCAATGCTGACTGACCACATTGCTAGAATGATGCCCTAAATCACGAAATACTGGAGCTTAAATCTTCATGTGGAGGAGATGTTAAACTTTTATAAACTAATATAAGTACTCTAAAATGAGTTAAGTTGCGTTAAACGGAATAGAGCTGAAAGATGCATAAATCAAACGATGAATCTGTTTTTTACCTTAAGAACTCTTGATGAAATAAAGAATATCATTTATAAAAGCTGTACAAAGATTAATTAGTGTAAAAAAAGGAATGAACTGATGCTTTAATTTGTGCATTTAGTCTAGCATAAACTTACTTATTCAAGCTTAGATCTTGCATTTCTTCATCAGCATCATCAGTGCTAAGATCTTCCTATAAAGGGACAACAAGATTTTACATAACATTGAAATTTACATTAATTTAAATTTAACCGAAAATTCCACAAGTTACCAGAATGCGTAAAAACTAGAATATTGTAAAAATTTAATGAATCGCAAATCACAAATTTGAATAAAGTGTAAAATTTAAACCTTAAGTTGAAGTCTATTTTAAAAACTAATATTTAGGGGTCCTGGGCAAATGCTTCTCAGATCATGCTACATTCAGGCCCTGACAAAATAGTGTAAGATAATTATCGTGTAGAAAAATGACCTATCAAACCAATAATCTAAGCTCAATAAAATTATATTCATAAGAGAATTTGATTTATCTTCATATAACTTTTAAATACTTCGCAACTTAGCTAATTTACAAACTTTAAAATTTAATTGCAAAACTTAACCCCGCATTTCGATAAAAGCTGCTATAGTGAAAATATTAAATAAAAAATCTTTTCTTTGTTCAATATTTAATAAAGAAAATTTTAAAAAATAAAAGTATTATAATATAACAATGTAAATAATTAAATATTACAATAAATATCAAATGTTAGAGAACGCATTCTCATAGTTTACAATTGTTGAAAGGAATCCGAGAAGTGTTTTGAAATTAAGAAAAACTTCCTTAAGGTGACAGAAAGTGCATTACATTCCGTTCTATTTGTTTGAAAACAAAAATTATTTGAGATCTGAAATATTCTGAAAAATTTTCATCGAATTAGTATTTGCTGTATGCCTATAAAAGTTAATGAGATTGGAAAAAAATTATCTGTAATTTCAATATTCGAATACCTTTGAGAGTGAAAAACAAGATTTTATTTAATTTATCTCTTAAACTACTTTTGAATTATTTCAACAATAGCGTAGTTCTGCTAGCAGATAATTCAGTTTAATCAACATTTGGTTTCACTGAGAGTTCATGCTAGCTTTTTAATAATCTTAAATATTTCATTGCTTATATGAAGTGAGCACAAGCACTGAGTGAAAAGAATAACTTTCTTTCCCCAATTATCAGATTTTCAAGTTTTAGGATTCAATCTTAATGATAAGAGGGGATGATTTCAAATATGTTTATTAATTATTGTAAACACTATTTCAAAATATGAAATCAGACACAAAAATCGAACTTTTTCTGAATAAACATGTCTTTCTTTTGGCTGATTTGGATTTTTGATCCCCAAAATTTAGGATCTGAAACCATATGAAAAATATAAACCCAATAGTTTGGTCAGGAGAATGGTCGAAATCTGGTCTCCTTAATGATAATTTCACTTTCTGCGTCTTTCATAGAAGTTTTTTTTTTAGTGAATTGAAACTGCTTTGCATACAAGTATAAAATTTATTTTTCCTAAGAAAAATCCATGCAAAAAATAAGTTTTAGTAAATATTTATTAGTTTATTTATGAATAGTCGAACAAATTTCGAATTGTAAGGTTAAAAATTTTTAGACAAGGAACTCCTGGATCAAACATTTTGAAAATTTTGTATTTGGGTAAAACATTTTTATGGAACTAATCAGTATATGCGTCACATGGAAAGGAAAACCTCGACCAGACCCAGTTAGCCCAATGACAAAAGGATTAACCCATTACCCGTCTACCACTGATATTTTACGTCAGCACTGTGGTCGGAGCGAACTGGATACGAAATTCGTATCTCCCAGCCCTCGCTGGGATTCGAACCAGGTTCACCTCGCTGGGATTCAAACCAGGTTCACCTCGCTGGGATTCGAACCAGGTTCACCTCGCTGGGAGGCGAACGCTCTATCTCCTAGGCCATTACAGTTTTCTGATTCAGTTTTTCTGGACTGAATAACTTGATCTTTCTCGGTAATCCTTTTTTTAAAAGAAATGCTTAAATAAAGGTAAGGGAGAATAGGGTAAGGCCGGGTACTTCGACTGCGTGGGAAAAAAATTTTTTTTTTAGAACACAGACTGGATTTCACTTTAATAGTCAAGAAAACGTATCATACGGGCGTCCTGTTGTTCTTTAATTAATGGCGTCTGTATAAATAAGTTATTTCTAAGTTAATTTATTGGTCAATAGAGCTATATGGAGTGTTTTTAGTTTAGATTATTATTCGTTTACTTTAAGTTACAATAAGATTACGTTTAAGTACAATAAGGATAACCTCTGCTCTCAGGGCAAGACTGGGTAATCTCTAACTGTGGAATGAGTAAGCCTACATGAAAAACTACATTACAACTATATTTTTTCAGGGGCTGATGGTAAGGGAAGGATAAGGAATATAAACAGACATTTTAAAATACACTTACTAGCAGTATAGCTTGATTGAGATCAACTGGATCAGCCTGATTAGCAGGCGGGTTAGCATCAGTGCTATCGTTATTTCGCCTGGTGGAAAACGATGCCGACCGTTCATTCCTTCTTTCATCATTTCTGTAAGAAATACAGCCCCGAAATATAAATAATTTGATGATCGCATTAGATAAATTATAGAATGTGTTCGTTGCTGAATTTAACTTGAAACCAAATTCTCATTAGAAAAAAAAAGAAAAACAGTCGTATAGATGGAGGACTGACGTCAGAATTAAATATGATGAGAAGTAAATGAATTAATAACTTAACATGTTAAATAATTGATCAAGAATACATATTTAAAAGAATATTTATCGATCATTAATTAACTTATTATTTAGTAGTTAATTATTAAGTAATTATTTAATTATTAATAATCAAACATTATTCAATTACTTAATAATAAACTATTAATTTTTTTTCAATGAAATATTTATCGGTAACTAAATTATTTAGTAAAAATAATTAATTGAAAATGATAACAAAACTATTAATCATTTAAAAGTTATCAAATTTACAAATTAGAATTTAATTATTAATCGAATATGTATCTATCAATTCTTTTATTTTTGTTGATATTCTTGTTTTTAACTTCAAAAATTGTTAAACTTATTTTGTGAACATTTTATATAAAAGTAAATGACAGATCAGACAAATCAAATCGATAAATGAAGAATTGCAAGAAAATAATATATTTAAGAGATTCACTCTCTGTTCTATGCAAATGTATTAACTTTAAAGTTAATATACTATTAATAATGGTCACCTAAATAAAATATTTCTTCAAAATGAATAATAAAAATTCCACTAGCCTTTCCGAACGGCGTTCCTCTCTCCTATCATTCACATCTTTGACTGGTGACTTTTTGATGTTCTTCTGATCCATAATATCTAAAAGTAAGACATTGAGATTATTCTTCTTAATAAAATCTCCAAATAACAAATTTATATTGCAACAGTATCTAATGTCACTTTATAAATGAAACTACTCACCATAGCTTTTATTCGACCTTTTTAAGCTGTCTAAAATAAAGTTTTTCTCATTTTTATGAAAAATGAAACCATGAACTTACTAAAACAGTTTCTTTTCTACTACAAATTGAATAAAACTGATTTGAAAAGAAATGCATATCGGTTAAATAAATATTCATAAAAAGATAAAATGGTAAAATAGACTGGATTGAAAAATTTTTAAAAAAAATCATTACCTTCGTAAAAAAATATTCGCAGACTTGACATATTTTTTAAACCAATGAGAGACAAGTATATCTATATTAGTTAAACTTATAATTGTCTTCTTTTTTTCTTCCTTTACCACGAAACCAATGTTTCGGTAATTTTCTTGCATTTGAATATACACTTTTATATTAAATTCATATTATATATTTATATGAAAATATCTGTAAATGTTAAAATTGTTCCAAATATTGGTTGCTTGAATGTATCGTAAGAAATGAACTAATTCCGAACTGAGACCATCTTCTTCGAGAATATATAAATGAGTTTTATCTGAAATCGCAATTTAATAGATAACACTAATTAATTAGCGTATTTGTGGCCAATCCCTGAGAACTATTGGAATTCACACTTAGTACGCGAAAATCTGATTATTAGAACAAAAGTTATTCAAGGTGACTGTACACTGTAATGCAGTTTCTCCCAAAGTGTGGTACGTGTACCCCTCGGGGCACGGTTTAGTGGGGGTGTGCGTTCTTACGCGAAACATCTCAAAAACGAAAATTTCAAAACATTTTATTTGAAAACAATGCTATCCATAAAAATTAACGATTACATATTTTTCTTTTGCCTATTTTTTGCAGAGTTAACAGTTATTAGTGATGTCAACGGCTAGTTGTGATTTTTAATTTTTGCTCAATTTTTTTTTTATTGTAAAGGTTTGTAATAAACTCCACTTATTTTGATTATTTTTAAAAAATGTAATTTTTGTGCCTAACATAGAATATAGATCGCTGGTTAATATCTACAACACTCAGTGATGATAGTAGCAATTAACTGAAAGAACCTGTGAAGAAAAAGTGAAGAAAACCCGCAATTATGACCAAGAATATCTTCAGTTTGGATTCTCATGGACTGGAGAAGAAAATGAGTCTTTTCCACTTTGCCTCATTTTTTCTGAAAAACTCACAAACGAAAACATGAAACCGTCCAATTTAAATCGCCATTTTGAAACAAACCATAAGAAATACAAATATAAATCGATAGTTTTTTTTTTTTTTTTTTTTTTTTGAAAATAAACTTATGGATTTGAATAATGCGGGTTTTGACAGGTGGTGAGAATAAAAAGATATTAGAAGCTTCTTATCGTATGTCGCTATTAATGGCGAAATGTAATGGAAACCACAGGGGAAATTTTAATCAAGCCTGCAACCAAAATAATGGCCGAAATAATGATAGGCCAAAAAGCGGAACAAGCTTTTGATCACGTTTGTCTCTCGAAAAACACAGTTTCAGCGACGAATCATTGATACGTCTAATAATGTGAAACTTATATTATCTGATATTTCTCAAAGTCGTTATTATGCATTACAACTCAATGAATCCACTATATTGTGAATTTTGCAAATCTTATAGCGTTTGTTAGATACGAAAAAAAATTCAAAAATTCATGATGATTTTATTTTGTCAGCCGTTATTAGGTCATACAACAGGAGAAAATATCTTCAATGTTATCAATAAATTGATGCAGGAAAACAAAATTGCTTGGAATCGATGTGTAGGAAATAAGCACAAATATAGCAAAAAATAGGGTCGGAATTAATGAAGGACTTTTTTTTTTTAAATTTCATAACAGTGGTTGAACAGTCGGCCCAACTTTTGTGGGTTTACGACTACTAATGCTCAACTCCATGGTCTTTATTTTGAACCCAATCCAGAAGACAAGGGAACTCCTGGATCGAGTGTTAGGAGAAATTTGCCTTCCTGGAGGACTTTTCGATGGAGCTAACCCGCATTTGCGTTACATGGAGTGGAAGAAAAAGTTGCGAAATATATTTTGTCCCTTTACAACTTCATATTTATGTGAAGTCTTTTTTCAGCATTCGTGGACATAAAGTCGAAAAAAAGAAGTAGATTATTGAACGTGAACTCGCATCTCAGACTAAAATTGACCGCAAGATAACCGAATTATGATGAACACTGCAAGAGCAATATCATCCTTCTCACTGATACAAATTACTTTATACTGATGCAAATTACTTACATACACTGATGCATCCTTCTCACTGAAGCAAAATACTTATTAACAAAACTTTGTACCGAAAAAGAAACATATTTTTTAAAATCATCTTTTATTAGTGGTAACACAGCGTTACAAGAAATTTAGAAAGAATACACAAAGGTCATAAGTTTGGGAAACACTGCTGTAATGGATATAATAAAATCCTGTGCCGGAATTGTGCATTCAAAGATAGAAAAGGAGAATCCATGGTAACGGTATTTTAATAGTGCGCGCAAATGATTTACGTTGTAGAAATGAACATTTTGCCCCACTCCCTCTATAACGTAATGTGTAGGCGTCGAAACATTTTTCTTAATCTGAGAGTTCAGTTGAAACTTTGGAGCGAGTATTTTCGAATGTTTTCCCTGCAAAGATTGCATTCAATATTATTCACCACAAGCTATTTTCACAGGCAGTGAAATTTAACTTCACTGTTAGAAATTTCTCGAAAAAAAATACTTAAAAACCAAGTGTTATTTGGCCATATTCAAACAAAATAGTTAAATAACCATAAATAAGTTGGTATTCAAAATGTTAACAGTGAGAGAAACCCTTTTATTAACGGCTTTCATCTAACACAATTAAACGACCAGAATTTTACCAAACCAACTGAAGTCTTTTAATTGGAGGGCTAATCTGTCAATCTCACTGCCAACAGACAGAAGGTTCCAGTATTCACACTACAATATTTCTTCTCAATAAAACACACCTCTTCCCAACTCCAATGTCCATCATCTAACGAAAAGTCAATATCCAATTAAATTTATTTTATTTTTCCGGCTTTGAAAGCATGCCAGTTGTAAATGGTTAGAAAAAACCATATAGTTTTGTGTATAGTATGTCCATACTAGTTGTAAATGATTATAAAGGTTCTTTAATGTGAAGGTTAATTGGATGAGCAGACGGTTATTTTCCGAATGGCATTTTAATAGTGTTTAAAATAAGATATTTCTTAAATCTTGACAAACTTCGAAATTCACAATCTCGAAAACGGTCAAAATGCGTGTTTAAGAAAATGAACTATTGAAAATAAATTATATATGCGTGTTAAAAAACGCATAATTCGCCTTCCAATGAGGTGAACCGGGTTCGAATCTCAGCGATGGCTGGTCGATATGAATTCCGCATTCAGCTTGCACCGACCACAGTGCTGATGTAAATTATCTTCAGTGATAGAAGGAACATGGGCTAGAGTCCCCTTGCCATGAGGCTAACCGTGTTAGTTTTTCGGGGTTTTCCTCTCCATGTAAATAAAAAGCCGGCTCGTTCCATCAAAAAGTGCTTCACGTAAGGCAAATTTCTTCCAATACTTGATCCAGGAGTTCCCTTGTATTCTGGATTGGGTTTAAAATAACAAGGCTACGGAATTAAACAATGGTTGTCTAACTCAAAATATTGGGTCTGCTGACCAACAACAGTTATAAAATAAAATACATTATGGTTAAATCTCATACTGAACATGCTTTCTGCTAATTAATAATTTCGATGTGTTTTTATTTTTTGGATTTGTAGGTTTAACGTTTTATAAAAGTATAAGATAACAGTTACTAACAAAACATGAGTATTTTTAATAAGATATTTTTAATAAAATTTGATTCTCGTTGAATTTTGAAAATAAGCATGCATGAATAAAATTAATCATCGGAAATTCACATTTTATTAGAAAATTTGTTTTCTACTAGTTATATTGTAAATTATTTGTCTTTTGAAGGTTCAAAATTACTAAAATAATGAGATTGAATTATGACAACAAAATCACTTATTTGTTCAACATTTGTAAATATAGAAAAATGCTACAAGATTTTATTTAAATCAATCACTTCCCCTAAATTAATTTTAGGCTTTGAATGATTTAACCCTGATAATAAAATATTTTTCATTTACTATATAGTTTTTTTAAATAGTTAAATCATACGTTTAACGAAACTGTACTTATTAATTCTATAGAAAAATTTAATTTATTATGAAGTCTACAATTAGCAGATGTCTCCTTTTCATAGCAAAGTTTTACGTTTATCCTTCTACATCAGAACATTCAACTTTCTTCAGAAACTTTAAAAAAGAAATTCGTGACCAAGTCTACAAATAAAAAAACCAAGCATTTATTACAGTTAGGAGAAAATTAAATCTGCGTGAACTATATCTTGTACGATCCTTGTTTGATAAAAATTCGAAACATTTCAAATTGTTTTGCATAAATGTTTCAATACTCATGTATAGTTCGTTCACTTGGAGTTGGCACTTGGCTCCACCTCCTCTGACGAAGAATTCCTTTTACACGGGAGGAGAAACTTCTCCGCACTTGAAATAGAGACAACCCTTGATTCGTGTCAAACGCAAACAGCGATTTCAGTCACTTACTTCATCTTATCATCTGCTATTATACCTTTCGCTAGTCTAGCTAATTAAATATATTACAGCAATATGCCAAATTATTTACTCAAAAGAGAGAGAGATCAAATAAATATAAGTATTTTTATCATACGATCACTAAATAGCAGCCTTGTTCACATCCCAAAAATAGCGAAATAGTATTGTCAGATACCACGTGATGA
Organism: Parasteatoda tepidariorum; assembly: GCF_982258835.1. NCBI lineage: Eukaryota > Metazoa > Arthropoda > Arachnida > Araneae > Theridiidae > Parasteatoda > Parasteatoda tepidariorum. The sequence continues at coordinate 107,900,770 of NC_141756.1, forward strand.
AGGCGAAATCAAGTGCCATCTCCTGGTGAACGAACTATAGTTGAAAAAGTTTAGTGGTGCCTGGAATCGTCCGGGTAAAGAGATTTAATTTACACCAGAAATCAGACAAAATTTTAGAACCCGGTACATCTCTACGTTTAATAAAGAGGTTTGTTTGATAGACACTTTGCACCCAAAGCATTAACATTACACATCTCATACGGCACCCAAAACTATAATTAAGTTTATTCATTTCTAATTTATACACACAAAAATCAAATAACAAAAATGCTCAAAAAATTCTGCTTATACGTACAAAATTGAAATAGAGATCTAGACTAGAAGCCGCGTCAAACCTTTGAATTCTGGTATCAAACCAAATTTGAAAAAAATGCTATACTTCAAGCAAATTTTTCTTCATCTATATAACTAATTTAAAATTTAAAGTTAAAAAATGTGAGTAAACTATGAAGTTTCAATTGCTGAAAAAAAAATTAAAATATCACTATTCGAACAAATTACTAGAAGAGGAACTTCATCATACTAAATTATTCTCACATAATCTGATTATATTTTATTATTTTAAAATTTCTTTTCAGCACAAAGCGATACATTTTGTTGATCCAAAGATAATTTCGTACAAAAAATATTTTTAAATAAGTACCTTATTATATAATTTAACAATAGCCGGAAAAACTTTGCATCATTTACAAAATTACAACATCAGAATGACATCATTTTAAAGAATGCAATTTCATATGGCAAAATATGAGGGAAATCGGTTTTATTATACAATCTGTAATATAAATCGAAATTTTAAATTCTTCAATAACTATTCGAATGATTTTGCTCAAATTTCGTATTTTGCTATGTAAAGTTTTATATTCTTTAATAAGATGTAAAAATATATAACCAACAAATATGACCAACAATTTTTTTTTACTATTATGGAGTAAAATAATAAAATATTTACTAATTTCGCATGAAATATCCTTAGATAACTAAAATTTACAATTATGTGCAAAAATTTTCAATTCATTGGAAAGTTTGATATACAATGAAACATATAAAAATAAAATTAAGGTGTTGAAACTTTGGATCGCTCTCCTGACCAAACTATGAGGACCATATTTTCCAGATTCCCTATTTATTTGGGATCAGAAATCCAAATCCATTGAAAAAAAAAGATATATGTTTTCGAAGAAAGTAGGTTTTTGAGTCTGAATTAAAAAAAATTTATGCACTAATTAGATTATTTTAAGTAACTCATTTAAATCAAACGTTACTCAAGTAGGTCAGTTTTTTTGTGTACATAAATTTGCATACAAAAAACATATGGATATGCATATGGATATATATATATACACGTACATACTCACACATTCATACAGTGAGCAATAAAAAAAGATATCACCCTGAATAACTTTATTCAAATGATAGAAATTTTGAATTTGAGCTTTTAAAACTTGAATATATGAACTGTTTATTTGACATTATTTTAGTTTATTATGTTGTTTTTAATTCATTTTTACGAGCATTTCATACTAAAATCAAATTTACACAACTTATTATAAATAAAATCAAAATTTTAGAGAAAATCATTTTTATAGCTTCGATCGAGTCTTCCATACAAAGTTTCGTGAAAGTGCAAGAAAAAGATTTTATAGTTATTCTAATGCACATTTTTATATATTTTACAGTTTTTATATATTTTACTATAATTAACAAAGTTCGTAAGTTCCTTAAGGTACTGAAATTGTGGCCCAAAAACTTCAGTTAATTTATTAAATCTCATTTACTCAAAATATCTGGCCTCAAAACTTTAGTTTTAAAGTTAAAGATAACTTCATAAATGCCACATTGATGCCACGGTTCTCTTACTTTTTAAGGACTACGTGAATCCTGTTGAAATATTAAAATGCATATTTTTACTTTTAAGAACATAAAAGTCTTATCAATATAATGATCAAGACCCAAATATGAAACAGTTTAATTGATAATAAAAACTTTACTGGCTTAAAAAAATTAAGAGGGAATAACAGTCGATATGTTTCAAGCGTTCAAATATAAGCTCCCATTCTCAGGACTTGACAGGCGGGAATGACTAGTGACATTAATTATTGAATGCTCAAAACATGTCTAAAATTATCATCATCTATTATATTTTAAATCAATGAAGTTTTTTTTTAAATATTTAGTTTCTTGGGCTTATTCATTTAATAACAAGGTATATTAGATTACATCAGGCGGATATTAAAACAAGTTTTACGCAAGAAAAAAGGCATAGGTTTTCAGACAATTTTTTTTATAGCTAGCCTAAATAAATTTTTTTAAAACACATAAAAGTCAGTTTTACAATTGAAATATAACAAATTGAATGTGAAAATAGAATATCCCCTATCACCAAGAATCAAAATTAAATTTTTACAAGGACAGCTATTTTAAACAAGTTAGCCTTTGAGTTCTACTCTAAGTTGTTTATAAATGTATTTTATTTATAGATTCCAGAGTTTATTTCACATTTACTTTAGGGTATACTTTAGGCGTGCTTCAATCTAAAGTTGAAAAAATAATTTTCTTAAAAGTAAACTTCTTTCAATATTATTTTTAAGAAAGAACTTTCTTAAAGTTTACATTCTAGTATTTAAGTTTAAACGTCAAAATAAAATTGAGGTTTGAATTTGTTGATTACAAAACAAAGCAAACAATATAATGAAAGTTGAATCACAATAAAAAAAAGACAATGTATCATTAAAAATGTAAAAAATGTAAATAATAGTATGTAAAAAATAGTATGCTCAGTAAAGAGTGAGCTGTTTTGCAACGAATAATTTTAAACACCAAGTTGGTTGAAAATAATTCAAAGTTTTCTTTTAATGAAAACATGACAGTAAAAAAGAAATTTTAATTTAAAGGAAAACGTTACTTAAAGTACTAAAAAAATTTATTAATATGTTAATGAAAAATAACATACACGCTTGGACTGGTTATTAAAAATTTATTTTAAAATCAAGACGATATATAACATGTTGAGAAATTTATTACGTATTATATTATTAACAGAAATTATTAGCTACGTATTTATATTATTAACAGTTATATAACAAGTTAAAAGTAAATATAAACAATAAAAAAAATTTACTTCACTTGTTAAAATGGCGGGAGAAAGGTTCAAAAAAAAAATTATGCATTATTATTTGTACATTTTTTTGCTAATAAAAAAGTAGTTATAAACATTCAAAATGACATCCTTGGGCAATCTATAGTAAAGCAAAATTTTCAATTACTCACCCGATATTCAAAATACAAATCCTAAATGATATATATTCACACCAACTTAACAACTATTCACATCTACTATAACACTTCACAATCGATACTAAGTAACACTCACAATAAACTAATCGTCGCTAATAACTTCAAAACTCAAAGCACAATATCAAAAGAATTGGCATTGTTTTCAAAACAAAGTCAAGTATTTATACTAAAGGGTTACCACACTAAATATGGCAAAATGTCGCCATATGTTGGCGCTATTGGCATAAAAAAAATATATATATATATTACTGCATGCGATATAAAATTTCAAAGAAAGCATCCGATGTGATGTCTCAGTGGCTTAAGGCAAAGATTGGTGTCTGCTGTGCCTGTGGTCGTGGGTTCGAGACCAGCTGCAGGCTTTTTCCACTGGAGAATTATTTCGTAATAAGTTTCTCGTTGCCTTTCCTTATTTTATTTATTTACGATTATTTCTTCCAATTTTAAAATAAAACTTTCAATGCATTTGAATTGCACATTCTAAACGCAATAAATTTATAACATCATAAATATTATCACTAACAGCTTGATTTGAATTTGTAAATATACATGGATTGTATTGTCCTAAGAAAATTTAAAAAGTGGTGTTAAGGAATTAATAAAAAACTTATAAATTTTGTTTTCATTATCTTTAATTCTAAAATTGAAATTTAAAAAGTGCAGATGTCGCAGTTATGTATGTTTCTATTTTAATCTTTATTGTGGTGTAAATGCATCTTATTTAATTACTTTCGTTACTTCTATTCAAAATATTATAGGACAGCGCGAAGCCTGAAAATATTTCTTCTGCGTTCACCGGAAAAATGTTGTCCCCAAGTGTTTACGTGTCACTCTCAACAAAATTAAGATGCCCACAAAATTAAGATGCCACAGTATTTGATCTGAATTATTTGCATTCATCCTTCATTTTTCATACAACGGATAAAAATTATATTTCATTTTCATGCAATAATTGAATCATTGAGTACGAAACCCCGTCATTTCCAACAAACATAACTTTACCGGAAAGACAAAAAACTTCAGTATAATCCTGATATATTGAGCTTTTATACTTCATAAAATTTACTAAACCAAGAAGATAAAATTGAATTTTTCTTTTTATCCTAGCGTTATATTTAAGTTAGCTAAACTTAATGCGTGAATGAGAATATCAATTTTGGAAAAAAAAAGAGGAGATGACTGGTTTTTAAACTCAACAGCTCAGTTAATGATTTTTGCAACAAAATCAGATAAACCAGAATAATATTTTCCTGAGTTATCACTACTGTTTCCCCTTCCTATATATCATCCTATATTCCTATATTATCAATAAAATAATAGGAAAAAAAATACGATCGATAAAATTCTTTATGTATTAAATAATTCAAAGAGTTTATTTATATAATACATACATATGGCAACGTAGTTTATTTAAATAATATTATTTTTTTAAACTTGTTTTACAATACTTTCACGATAGTTTGGCATATCAAAGGTGTTCTATGTATAAAATCAATTGTCTTTCTTTGAAGAAGAACGCATAATGAAAATAAAAATAATATAAAATGGCGGGGAAAAGGTTGAAATTTCAAGACCGACTAACTCCCTTACCATGTGACTTCCTATTGGAGCTAGGGGGGGGGGGTTCAAACCTCGACAGTGGTCAATTTTTAAAATTTTTTATTTTTTTTATTTTACATTATATTATTTATTTGAAGGTTTTTAGAAGACGAATTTCCTCTATTCAAAGCGATTGAACGCACTATTTTAGATATGCGTACATAATTAACTACAGGACCACTTTGCGTACCCCCTATGAAGTCTATAATTATTTCCTCTGGTGGGGTACACTATTACCTGGTAATAGAATACGTGATTCAATTAAAATATTATGGGTCAATATTAAGGTCTGATGTCGGGCCTTGCGTAAATATTGAAAAATGACTTCGTATCGCCTCGTTTTAAAGGTTTTTAGAAGACGAATTTCCTCATTTTAAAGATATTGAACACACTATTTTAGATACATAGGAAATTAAAGAGCCACATTGTGTACCCCCTATGAGGTATATAATTATTTCCTCTGGAAGGGCACGCTATTACCCGGTAATATAATACGTGATCCTGCATGTAGGAAATAATTTTTTTTATTGGAAAAATGGGAAACATGGGAACATTTTGGATATTCCAGCATGCATGGGGTGTTTTCTGTGTGTGAAATCCAGCAAAGAAAGCGTAATAGGATAATAAAAAAAAAAGAATAAAAAAATAAATTGGCGCGAATAAGATTCAAATTTCGAAACCCCCTAGCTCCCTTTAATATCAAGGTATAATTTTCAGACTCGGACCCTAAGCAGGGGTCCATGGTCCAAACATGGTTGCCGAAGATAATTTTTATAGGTCATATAGGGTGGTCTCAGTGGGCCCCTAAAGGTATATTGCGAAGATGATAGGAGAGAGCTTTTAAAGAGAAATTGAGGTAGGCTTCACGTGTCACCGTGGACTGGGTGGTTGAACACTAGACAAGCAAGTTAGCTGCTGGAGGGAGGGATCCTTTGTTCAATTCCCAGGGACGTACTCCATTTCTGAAAATTTTCTTTTTTTTCTTTTGTTTATTTTACATTATATTATTTTTGTAATGTGTTTTTCGATATTCTGGAGGGCCCTGCATGTAGGAAATAATTTTTTTTAACGCGAAAATGAAAAAAAATGGAAAAATCCAGGAAAATTAAATTATTTGCTCTTTTTCGACTCCTTTTGTAACATTTTGGTTACTCTAGCATGCATGGTGTGTTTTCTGTGTACGAAATCCAGCAAAGAAAGCGTAATGGAATAATTAAAAAAAAAGAATAAAAAAATAAAATGGCGCGAGTAAGGTTCAAATTTCGAGACCCCCTAGCTCCTTTTAATATCAAGGTATAATTTTCAAACTCGGACCCTAAGTAGGGGTCCATGGTCCAAACATGGTTGCCGAAGATAATTTTTATAGGCCAAAAAGGGGGGTCTCAGTGGGCCCCTAAAGGTATATTGCGCAGATGAGAGGAGAGAGCTTTTGAAGTGAAACTGTGGTAGGCTTCACGTATCGCCGTGGACTGGGTGGTTGAACACTAGACAAGCAAGTTAGCTGCTGGAGGGAGGGGTCCTGGGTTCGAATTATAATATTTTTTAATGTGTTTTTCGATATTCTGGAGGGTCCTGCATATAGGAAATAATTTTTTTTTACTGCGAAAATGGAGAAAAAAAATTGCAAAAATTCAGGAAAATCAGTTTATTTGCTCTTTTTCGACTCCTTTTGTAGCATTTTGGATATTTTAGCATGCATGGGGTTTTTTCTGTGTGTGAAATCCAGCAAAGAAAACGTAATGGAATAATTAAAAAAAAAGAATAAAAAAATAAAATGGCGCGAGTAAGGTTCAAATTTCGAGACCCCCTAGCTCCTTTTAATATCAAGGTATAATTTTCAAACTCGGACCCTAAGTAGGGGTCCATGGTCCAAACATGGTTGCCGAAGATAATTTTTATAGGTCATATAGGGGGGTCTCAGTGGGCCCCTAAAGGTATATTGCGAAGATGATAGGAGAGAGCTTTTGAAGCGAAATTGAGGTAGACTTCACGTGTCACCGTGGACTGGGTGGTTGAACACTAGACAAGCAAGTTAGCTGCTGGAGGGAGGGGTCTTGGGTTCGAATCCCAGGGACATACACTTTTTCAAAAAATTTTCCTTTTTTTCTTTTGTTTATTTTACATTATAATATTTTTTAATGTGTTTTTCGATATTCTGGAGGGTCCTACATATAGGAAATAATTTTTTTTTTACTGCGAAAATGGAAAAAAAATTGCAAAAATTCAGGAAAATCAGTTTATTTGCTCTTTTTCGACTCCTTTTGTAGCATTTTGGATATTCTAGCATGCATGGGGTGTTTTCTATGTGTGAAATCCAGCAAAGAAAGCGTAATGGAATAATTAAAAAAAAAAGAATAAAAAAATAAAATCGCGCGAGTAAGGTTCAAATTTCGAGACCCCCTAGCTCCTTTTAATATCAAGGTATAATTTTCAAACTCGGACCCTAAGTAGGGGTCCATGGTCCAAACATGGTTGCCGAAGATAATTTTTATAGGTCATATAGGGGGGTCTCAGTGGGCCCCTAAAGGTATATTGCGAAGATGATAGGAGAGAGCTTTTGAAGCGAAATTGAGGTAGGCTTCACGTGTCACCGTAGACTGGGTGGTTGAACACTAGACAAGCAAGTTAGCTCCTGGAGGGAGGGGTCCTGGGTTCGAATCCCAGGGACATACACTTTTTCAAAAAATTTTCCTTTTTTTTCTTTTGTGTATTTTACATTATAATATTTTTTTAATGTGTTTTTCGATATTCTGGAGGGTCCTGCATATAGGAAATAATTTTTTTTTATTGCGAAGAAGGAAAAAAAATTGCAAAAATTCAGGAAAATCAGATTATTTGCTCTTTTTCGACTCTTTTTGTCGCACTTTGGATATTGTAGCATGCATGGGGTGTTTTCTGTGTGTGAAATCCAGCAAAGAAAGCGTAATGGAATAATTAAAAAAAAAGAATAAAAAAATAAAATGGCGCGAGTAAGTTTCAAATTTCGAGACGCCCTAGCTCCTTTTAATATCAAGGTATAATTTTCAAACTCTGACCGTAAGTAGGGGTCTATGGTCCAAACATGGTTGCCGAAGATAATTTTTATAGGTCATATAGGGGGGTCTCAGTGGACATCTAAATGTATATTGCGAAGATGATAGGAGAGAGCTTTTGAAGCGAAATTGAGGTAGGCTTCACGTGTCACCTTGGACTGGGTGGTTGAACACTAGACAAGCAAGTTAGCTGCTGGAGGGAGGGGTCCTGGGTTCGAATCCCAGGGCCATACACTTTTTCAAAAAATTTTCCTTTTTTTTCTTTTGTTTATTTTACACTAGCCGCTAAAGGCGGCCAGCTGTCCGCCATGCTAACGGTTTTCACAAATAAAGTTTCTTAAAACATAGCAGGAAATCTGAAAATTAGTGGACAATTAAAGTGTTCCTGTCCTGCAATTTTGTCTTCATATCCAGTTCTGTTGCAGATGTGTTATAGCTCTTGAGGATGTTTGAAGATGTAACTTTGGTATGGTAACATAAGGCCTATGGTAACCTAAGGCCTATGGTAATCTAACCTATAATATAAATATCAGGTGGAGACTTGCTTTTTTTTTTTTTAAAAAAAAAGGCCTTAGAAATTGTAAAAGCATAATACAAAAGTTGCTTTCGAAATCATCATTGGCCAATAGGTGAAAACCTCTTCTAATCTTCTTTGACGTTTCTCTGATACTTCTTGGGCTCTAGAATTGCTTGTCGAAATTCGGTCATGTTCCATCCTTCTTTGACGTTCCACAAATGTTTCTTGGGCCCTTCTTCTTCTTTGAGAATCTCTTAATATCCTTTTCTTTGACAAAATACAAAGTTTTTTAAAAGGCGGTTCTGCCATGTCCATACCTGCTAACTTTTACGCATTTGGCGTAAAATTGTATTACTATATTTAATGTGGTAACAAAATGTAAGCTTCCTATTGATTTCTTGCATTTATTAACTTAATTTATAATTTTTTTTAAAAAAAAGCGTATATATAAATTTGTAACACAGTTGCGCTAGTTGTCATAAACTTGTTCAAAATACAGCGTATGTTTCTACCTGAAATTGAACTCTTCAATTCCATATTACTACCATTGGGGAAATTCATCCTTGAAAGGATTAAAAGTTGGCAGGTATGCATGTCAGTAATCGGGTTTTTAAGAAGTCAACGAATACTTTAGAACATACTATGAAAGCAAATCATGAAACTTCAGTATTAAAATCTAAGTGCTTACCTGCAAACTGAAACTTTCTGAAATAACTAATTACATTTAATAAAAACTGTTAAAATAAAGAATAGAAAAACCAAAGAGATCCAAGGTAAGTGTGATCGTTCCTTCAAAAACAATCAAATTCCTATTTTATATATTATATGGCTACAACGCTCAAGAAAAAAAAACTAAAATGCTAAATACATGAAAAGAACACAAAAACGGGGGAAAATATACTTGAGGGTGCCCCTTGGCGAAATCGGCTACTTATGTTTGGCGTCTTACTTGGTTGCCAGAACTCCGTGGTAACAGGAATAGCGGCCAAAACATAGTGATATTTCAATGAAACAATTGAAAATTTAAACAAAGCTTTTTAAAATTGCAGTGAACAGAATAGAATCAAAATTAATAAACCCACTAAAATGCATTTTGAATCGAAACAAAAATTAATGGCGTAAGCACAGAAAGAAAAAGAGAAAAATAACTCACTTCTTCATTAAGCTTGAATATCTTCAGATTTTGGTGCACAGAATTCTCCAATTGCAGTTAGGTACTGTCTAAACTACGATCCCTTTCTAATAGATCTTTTTATGTTGGGAGCATTTGAACCTTTCACACGACCCATTCAAATCCATCTGATCAATCTTTACGTTCTTCCCACAAACAGGACATTTATATCTATTACTAATTAAACCTTCATTCATACACCAGTCAATCACTACTTTTTTTCCTTTGTTATTCAAATCGTACAGAAACTTAAGAATTGTCTTATTGACAGTATTCATTTTTAGTACCAGAAGCAAAAGTAACCTTACCAGCCAGTATCCAAAGTAGAACTAACGGATCTCTGAAATTACATTTAAAAACAACGCTAAATTCTTAACCAATCAGAATCACGATTAAAATCTAAACCAATCAGAATAACGATTGGTTTTCAACATCGCCCAGCTTGGCGATCAACCTCGATCACAACTTGGCGGGGGCACCCTCAAATATAGTCTACCCCAAAAACGAATTAATTTTTAAAAATCAATTTCTATTTCTATATAATTTTTTATGGTATCAATTTCTATTTCTACATTGCTACAAAAATTATCGTCTTCGCTTAAGAAAAAAAATAGAGCTTGGAAAGAAGAAGAAAAACTTATTATAACAATTATGAACAGCGACAAATAAATCAAAGCAAAGCGTTCTATTTACGTATGGAATATGTTGCCACATTTTTAATACAAAAGTTAAACTTTTCTCCACTTTGATAAATGTAAACAAATGCGAACCTTACAATTAAATTATTAATTCCTTCGTATATTATTGATTTAAGTTGTCGAAATTTAATATTTCAATTGTAAGGCTCGCATTAGCATACATTTATAAGAGATATGCATTTTTTAATAGTTTTTTTAATATGGCTCTTATTTGAAGACGAAAAAGCATAGATTTTCTTACAAAATGACTGATAACTAAAAAACTAATCCAAATTTTTGAAAAAGAAAAAAAATACTTCTTCATTATGTCAAAACACAATTTTGTGTCAAGTTTCGTGCCTGGGCGAGGCTTCTGGGGCGATATATTGTGATTACAGACAGACACACAGCCGCTTTTATTATGTATAGCCGCCAAAGGCGCCCAGCTGTCCGCCAAGCTAAAGGTTTTCACAAATAAAGTTTTTTAAAACATAGCCGGAAATCTGAAGATTAGTGGACAATTAAAGTGTTCCTGTCCAGCAATTTTGTCTTCATATCCAGTTCTGCTGCAGATGTGTTATAGCTCTTGAGGATGTTTGAAATTATATAGCTACAACGCTTAAGAAAAAAAAAACTAAAATGCTAAATACATGAAAAGAACACGAAAACGAATAAATTTTTTATGGTATCAATTTCTATTTCTATATAATTTTTTATGGTATCAAATTCTATTTCTATATCTGTTACGTCAAGCACTCAGGTATTATAATTTGATCTAGTTGTGCTTGTAAACTCATGTTTGTGAAAATTGCAACACCATGAAGGACTTACGCGAATGAGCAGAAATTTTCAGGAAATGCAAAGTAGAGCGTGATATGCAAATGATTAGAATTTCAGACCCGTAGCGCATGCGTATGTTGAGCAGCGCCCTCTGAACGGCGGATGGATCCGAATAAATAGACGACTGTAGCCAAGCGAGTATGGTTATCGGTGGTTATCTGCTAGTGGTAAATGTTAGCTTAGTCATTACTTATGCCTATTCGACGAAAGAGAGCGAGATTTCAACAACTTACGGAGTTTAAACGGGGGAGAATCATCGGCCTTCGTGAAGCTGGATTATCTTATCGTGCAGTAGCCGCTCGTGTGCAGCGTAACAGCAGCACAGTGATGCGTGTTTGAAAGCAGTGGATGGACGAGTGTCGGACAACTCGGAAATCCGGGAGTGGACCCTGAAATGTCACGTCAGCTTGCGAGGATAGACACCTGTTCGGCGTTGCGCTAACGGACAGTACGGCTCCCTCTAGACAACTGGCAGCACGGTGGTCAATAGCTGCAGGTGTTTCATTGTGTGCTTTATCAATTCGTAGACGCCTGCTGCAGCGTGGACTGCGCGCAAGGACTCCTTTATACAGGATCCCCCTCACGCTAAACCTTCGCCGCCTGTGGCTGCAATGAGCCAACCAGCATAGGAACTGGCTTGCTGATTGGCAGCGTGTCGTGTTTTCTGACCAATCTCGCTTCAATTTGTGGTACCATGATGGCCGCATTCGTGTCAGACGCTATGCCGGTGAACGGCATCTTCCGGAGTGCGTTATCGAACGCCACAGTGGACGAACACCCGGCGTTATGGTCTGCGGTGACATAGCATATCATGGACGATCTCAATTGCTACGAATTGTGGGTAATCTGAACAGCAACCAGTACATCAGTGAAGTTCTACAGCCCCAAGCTGTTCCCTTCCTTCAAGCCTTGCCAGGTGCTGTATTTCAACAGTACAATGCCTGCTCTCATATTGCTAGGACTGTTCAATCCTTCCTTGCATCGCGACAGGTACAACTTCTTCCTTGGCCGGCGTATTCCCCGGTTATGTCACCGATTGAACATGTGTGGGATTTCGTTGGTCGGAGTCTCGCTCGTAATCCTCGTCCTGTTGCTTCTACAGACGAACTTTGGGTACGCATACAAACAGTATTGAATTCTCTTCCTCAGACAGACATTCAAAGTTTGCTTGACTCCATGCCATGTCGTGTAGCAGCACTTATTGCGGACTGTGGTGGTTACACAAAATACTGATTTCGATATCTTGTTATTGTTTGTTTGCTTTTAAAGTTTAATCATTTATTTGTACCACTACCACTCAACTGTGTATTAAATTTCATTCAATTATGACGATTCCTTCATGGTGTTGCAATTTTCACAAACAGGAGTTTATAATTTTGATCTAGTTGCGCTTTCTACGTCATTTTGTTAACATCGTTTGGTTTGTTATTTAACATCGTTTGGTTTGTTTTTTCTAAGTTAACTTTCAAAAAATTGGCTGGCATCAGCATTTTTATTCTTTAAGTTGTTTATTTTTTCTTTTGGAATTTGTTCCTTTTTAGCGAAATGTTTTTCAACCTAATCGAATTCTTTGCCGACTGTTCTCTGTATATATAAAGAAAATAAAGTAAATATTTTTAAAGTGTTGTGAAAAGAATTTTTAGTTGTACAAAGTACTACAATATCGCTATAAAAATTATCGTCTTCGCTTAAGAAAAAAAAATAGAGCGTGGAAAGAAGAAGAAAAACTTATTATAACAATTATGAACAGCGACAAATATATCAAAGCGAAGCGTTCTATTTACGTATCGAATATGTTGCCACATTTTTAATACAGAAGTTAAACTTTTCTCCACTTTAAATGTAAACTAATGCGAACTTTACAATTAAATTATTAATTCCTTCGTATATTATTGGTTTAAGTTGTCGAAAATTAATATTTCAATTGTGAGGTTCGCATTAGCATACATTTATAAGAGTGGGAAAAAGTATATGCATTTTTTAATAGTTTTTTGAATATGGCTCTTTTAAGACGAAAAAGCAGACGAAAAGCATAGACTTACAAAATGACTGATAACTAAATAACTAATCAAAATTTTTGAAAAAGAAAAAAAATACTTCTTCATTATGTCAAAACACAATTATGGGCCGAGTTTCGTGCCCGGGCGAGGCTTCTGGGGCGATATATTGTGATTACAGACAGACAGACACACACACAGCCGCGTTTATTATTATGTATAGATGTATAGATTATAATATTTTTAATGTGTTTTTCGATATTCTGGAGGGTCCTGCATATAGGAAATAATTTTTTTTTATTGCGAAAATGGAAAAAAAATTGCAAAAATTCAGGAAAATCAGTTTATTTGCTCTTTTTCGACTCCTTTTGTAGCATTTTGGATATTCTAGCTTGCATGGGGTGTTTTCTATGTGTGAAATCCAGCAAAGAAAGCGTAATGGAATAATTAAAAAAAAAGAATAAAAAAATAAAATGGCGCGAGTAAGGTTCAAATTTCGAGACCCCCTAGCTCCTTTTAATATCAAGGTATAATTTTCAAACTCGGACCCTAAGTAGGGGTCCATGGTCCAAACATGGTTGCCGAAGATAATTTGTATAGGTCATATAGGGGGGTCTCAGTGGGCCCCTAAAGGTATATTGCGAAGATGATAGGAGAGAGCTTTTGAAGCGAAATTGAGGTAGGCTTCACGTGTCACCGTAGACTGGGTGGTTGAACACTAAACAAGCAAGTTAGCTGTTGGAGGGAGGGGTCCTGGGTTCGAATCCCAGGGACATACACTTTTTCAAAAAATTTTCCTTTTTTTTCTTTTGTTTATTTTACATTATAATATTTTTTTAATGTGTTTTTCGATATTCTGGAGGGTCCTGCATATAGGAAATAATTTTTTTTTATTGCGAAGAAAGAAAAAAAATTGCAAAAATTCAGGAAAATCAGATTATTTGCTCTTTTTCGACTCCTTTTGTCGCACTTTGGATATTCTAGCATGCATGGGGTGTTTTCTGTGTGTGAAATCCAGCAAAGAAAGCGTAATGGAATAATTAAAAAAAAAGAATAAAAAACTAAAATGGCGCGAGTAAGGTTCAAATTTCGAGACGCCCTAGCTCCTTTTAATATCAAGGTATAATTTTCAAACTCGGACCCTAAGTAGGGATCTATGGTCCAAACATGGTTGCCGAAGATAATTTTTATAGGTCATATAGGGGGGTCTCAGTGGACAATTAAATGTATATTGCGAAGATGATAGGAGAGAGCTTTTGAAGCGAAATTGAGGTAGGCTTCACGTGTCACCAAGGACTGGGTGGTTGAACACTAGGCAAGCAAGCTAGCTGCTGGAGGGAGGGGTCCTGGGTTCGAATCCCAGGGCCATACACTTTTTCAAAAAGTTTTCCTTTTTTTTCTTTTGTTTATTTTACATTATAATATTTTTTAATGTGTTTTTCGATATTCTGGAGGGTCCTGCATATAGGAAGAATTTTTTTTTATTGCGAAAATGAAAAAAAAATTGCAAAAATTCAGGAAAATCAGTTTATTTGCTCTTTTTCGACTCCTTTTGTAGCATTTTGGATATTCTAGCATGCATGGGGTGTTTTCTGTGTGTGAAATCCAGCAAAGAAAGCGTAATGGAAAAATTTAAAAAAAAGAATAAAAAAATAAAATGGCGCGAGTAAGGTTCAAATTTCGAGACCCCCTAGCTCCTTTTAATATCAAGGTATAATTTTCAAACTCGGACACTAAGTAGGGGTCCATGGTCCAAACATGGTTGCCGAAGATAATTTTTATAGGTCATATAGGGGGGTCTCAGTGGACCATCTAAAGGAATATTGCGAAGATGATAGGAGAGAGCTTTTGAAGCGAAATTGAAGTAGGCTTCACGTGTCACCGTGGACTGGGTGGTTGAACACTAGACAAACAAGTTAGCTGCTGGAGGGAGGGGTCCTGGGTTCGAATCCCAGGGCCATACACTTTTTCAAAAAATTTTCCTTTTTTTTCTTTTGTTTATTTTACATTATAATATTTTTTAATGTGTTTTTCGATATTCTGGAGGGTCCTGCATATAGGAAATAATTTTTTTTTATTGCGAAAATGGAAAAAAAAATTGCAAAAATTCAGGAAAATCAGTTTAATTGCTCTTTTTCGACTCCTTTTTTAGCATTTTGGATATTCTAGCATGCATGGGGTGTTTTCTATGTGTGAAATCCAGCAAAGAAAGCGTAATGGAATAATTAAAAAAAAAAGAATAAAAAAAATAAAATGACGCGAGTAAGGTTCAAATTTCGAGACCCCCTAGCTCCTTTTAATATCAAGGTATAATTTTCAAACTCGGACCCTAAGTAGGGGTCCATGGTCCAAACACGGTTGCCGAAGATAATTTTTATAGGTCATATAGGGGGTCTCAGTGGGCCCCTAAAGGTATATTGCGAAGATGATAGGCGAGAGCTTTTGAAGCGAAATTGAGGTAGGCTTCACGTGTTACCGTGGACTGGGTGGTTGAACACTAGACAAGCAAGTTAGCTGCTGGAGGGAGGGGTCCTGGGTTCGAATCCCAGGGCCATACACTTTTTCAAAAAATTTTCCTTTTTTTTCTTTTGTTTATTTTACATTATAATATTTTTTAATGTGTTTTTCGATATTCTGGAGGGTCCTGCATATAGGAAATAATTTTTTTTTATTGCGAAAATGGAAAAAAAAATTGCAAAAATTCAGGAAAATCAGTTTAATTGCTCTTTTTCGACTCCTTTTTTAGCATTTTGGATATTCTAGCATGCATGGGGTGTTTTCTATGTGTGAAATCCAGCAAAGAAAGCGTAATGGAATAATTAAAAAAAAAGAATAAAAAAAATAAAATGGCGCGAGTAAGGTTCAAATTTCGAGACCCCCTAGCTCCTTTTAATATCAAGGTATAATTTTCAAACTCGGACCCTAAGTAGGGGTCCATGGTCCAAACACGGTTGCCGAAGATAATTTTTATAGGTCATATAGGGGGTCTCAGTGGGCCCCTAAAGGTATATTGCGAAGATGATAGGCGAGAGCTTTTGAAGCGAAATTGAGGTAGGCTTCACGTGTTACCGTGGACTGGGTGGTTGAACACTAGACAAGCAAGTTAGCTGCTGGAGGGAGGGGTCCTGGGTTCGAATCCCAGGGACATACACTTTTTCAAAAAAATTTCCTTTTTTTTCTTTTGTTTATTTTACATTATAATATTTTTTAATGTGTTTTTCGATATTCTGGAGGGTCCTGCATATAGGAAAAAAAATTTTTTTATTGCGAAAATGGAAAAAAAAATTGCAAAAATTCAGGAAAATTAGTTTAATTGCTCTTTTTCGACTCCTTTTGTAGCATTTTGGATATTCTAGCATGCATGGGGTGTTTTCTATGTGTGAAATCCAGCAAAGAAAGCGTAATGGAATAATTAAAAAAAAAGAATAAAAAAAATAAAATGGCGCGAGTAAGGTTCAAATTTCGAGACCCCCTAGCTCCTTTTAATATCAAGGTATAATTTTCAAACTCGGACCCTAAGTAGGGGTCCATGGTCCAAACACGGTTGCCGAAGATAATTTTTATAGGTCATATAGGGGGGTCTCAGTGGGCCCCTAAAGGTATATTGCGAAGACGATAGGCGAGAGCTTTTGAAGCGAAATTGAGGTAGGCTTCACGTGTTACCGTGGACTGGGTGGTTGAACACTAGACAAGCAAGTTAGCTGCTGGAGGGAGGGGTCCTGGGTTCGAATCCCAGGGACATACACTTTTTCAAAAAAATTTCCTTTTTTTTCTTTTGTTTATTTTACATTATAATATTTTTTAATGTGTTTTTCGATATTCTGGAGGGTCCTGCATATAAGAAATAATTTTTTTTATTGCAAAAATGGAAAAAAAAATTGCAAAAATTCAGGAAAATCAGTTTATTTGCTCTTTTTCGACTCCTTTTGTAGCATTTTGGATATTCTAGCATGCATGGGGTGTTTTCTGTGTGTGAAATCCAGCAAAGAAAGCATAATGGAATAATTAAAAAAAAAGAATAAAAAAATAAAATGGCGCGAGTAAGGTTCAAATTTCGAGACCCCCTAGCTCCTTTTAATATCAAGGTATAATTTTCAAACTCGGACCCTAAGTAGGGGTCCATGGTCCAAACATGGTTGCCGAAGATAATTTTTATAGGTCATATAGGGGGGTCTCAGTGGGCCCCTAAAGGTATATTGCGAAGATGATAGGAGAGAGCTTTTGAAGCGAAATTGAGGTAGGCTTCACGTGTCACCGTGGACTGGGTGGTTGAACACTAGACAAGCAAGTTAGCTGCTGGAGGGAGGGGTCTTGGGTTCGAATCCCAGGGACATACACTTTTTCAAAAATTTTCCTTTTTTTCTTTTGTTTATTTTACATTATAATATTTTTTAATGTGTTTTTCGATATTCTGGAGGGTCCTACATATAGGAAATAATTTTTTTTTACTGCGAAAATGGAAAAAAAAATTGCAAAAATTCAGGAAAATCAGTTTATTTGCTCTTTTTCGACTCCTTTTGTAGCATTTTGGATATTCTAGCATGCATGGGGTGTTTTCTATGTGTGAAATCCAGCAAAGAAAGCGTAATGGAATAATTAAAAAAAAAGAATAAAAAACTAAAATGGCGCGAGTAAGGTTCAAATTTCGAGACGCCCTAGCTCCTTTTAATATCAAGGTATAATTTTCAAACTCGGACCCTAAGTAGGGGTCTATGGTCCAAACATGGTTGCCGAAGATAATTTTTATAGGTCATATAGGGGGGTCTCAGTGGACATCTAAATGTATATTGCGAAGATGATAGGAGAGAGCTTTTGAAGCGAAATTGAGGTAGGCTTCACCTGTCACCGAGGACTGGGAGGTTGAACACTAGACAAGCAAGCTAGCTGCTGGAGGGAGGGGTCCTGGGTTCGAATCCCAGGGCCATACACTTTTTCAAAAAGTTTTCCTTTTTTTTCTTTTGTTTATTTTACATTATAATATTTTTTAATGTGTTTTTCGATCTTCTGGAGGGTCCTGCATATAGGAAGAATTTTTTTTTATTGCGAAAATGAAAAAAAAATTGCAAAAATTTAGGAAAATCAGTTTATTTGCTCTTTTTCGACTCCTTTTGTAGCATTTTGGATATTCTAGCATGCATGGGGTGTTTTCTGTGTGTGAAATCCAGCAAAGAAAGCGTAATGGAATAATTAAAAAAAAAAGAATAAAAAAATAAAATGGCGCGAGTAAGGTTCAAATTTCGAAACCCCCTAGCTCCTTTTAATATCAAGGTATAATTTTCAAACTCGGACCCTAAGTAGGGGTCCATGGTCCAAACATGGTTGCCGAAGATAA
The DNA here is from genome assembly GCF_982258835.1 of Parasteatoda tepidariorum. Classification (NCBI taxonomy): domain Eukaryota; kingdom Metazoa; phylum Arthropoda; class Arachnida; order Araneae; family Theridiidae; genus Parasteatoda; species Parasteatoda tepidariorum. The sequence goes on from NC_141756.1 coordinate 107,919,232, forward strand.
TTTTTATAGGTCATATAGGGGGGTCTCAGTGGGCCCCTAAAGATATTGCGAAGATGATAGGAGAGAGCTTTTGAAGCGAAATTGAGGTAGGCTTCACGTGTCACCGTGGACTGGGTGGTTGAACACTAGACAAGCAAGTTAGCTGCTGGAGGGAGGGGTCTTGGGTTCGATTCCCAGGGACATACACTTTTTCAAAAAAATTTCCTTTTTTTCTTTTGTTTATTTTACATTATAATATTTTTTAATGTGTTTTTCGATATTCTGGAGGGTCCTACATATAGGAAATAATTTTTTTTTACTGCGAAAATGGAAAAAAAATTGCAAAAATTCAGGAAAATCAGTTTATTTGCTCTTTTTCGACTCCTTTTGTAGCATTTTGGATATTCTAGCATGCATGGGGTGTTTTCTATGTGTGAAATCCAGCAAAGAAAGCGTAATGGAATAATTAAAAAAAAAGAATAAAAAAATAAAATGGCGCGAGTAAGGTTCAAATTTCGAGACCCCTTAGCTCCTTTTAATATCAAGGTATAATTTTCAAACTCGGACCCTAAGTAGGGGTCCATGGTCCAAACATGGTTGCCGAAGATAATTTTTAAAGGTCATATAGGGGGGTCTCAGTGGGCCCCTAAAAGTATATTGCGAAGATGATAGGAGAGAGCTTTTGAAGCGAAATTGAGGTAGGCTTCACGTGTCACCGTAGACTGGGTGGTTGAACACTAGACAAGCAAGTTAGCTGTTGGAGGGAGGGGTCCTGGGTTCGAATCCCAGGGCCATACACTTTTTCAAAAAGTTTTCCTTTTTTTTCTTTTGTTTATTTTACATTATAATATTTTTTAATGTGTTTTTCGATATTCTGGAGGGTCCTGCATATAGGAAGAATTTTTTTTTATTGCGAAAATGAAAAAAAAATTGCAAAAATTCAGGAAAATCAGTTTATTTGCTCTTTTTCGACTCCTTTTGTAGCATTTTGGATATTCTAGCATGCATGGGGTGTTTTCTGTGTGTGAAATCCAGCAAAGAAAGCGTAATGGAAAAATTTAAAAAAAAGAATAAAAAAATAAAATGGCGCGAGTAAGGTTCAAATTTCGAGACCCCCTAGCTCCTTTTAATATCAAGGTATAATTTTCAAACTCGGACACTAAGTAGGGGTCCATGGTCCAAACATGGTTGCCGAAGATAATTTTTATAGGTCATATAGGGGGGTCTCAGTGGACCATCTAAAGGAATATTGCGAAGATGATAGGAGAGAGCTTTTGAAGCGAAATTGAAGTAGGCTTCACGTGCCACCGTGGACTGGGTGGTTGAACACTAGACAAACAAGTTAGCTGCTGGAGGGAGGGGTCCTGGGTTCGAATCCCAGGGACATACACTTTTTCAAAAAATTTTCCTTTTTTTTCTTTTGTTTATTTTACATTATAATATTTTTTAATGTGTTTTTCGATATTCTGGAGGGTCCTGCATATAGGAAATAATTTTTTTTTATTGCGAAGAAGGAAAAAAAATTGCAAAAATTCAGGAAAATCAGATTATTTGCTCTTTTTCGACTCCTGTTGTCGCACTTTGGATATTCTAGCATGCATGGGGTGTTTTCTGTGTGTGAAATCCAGCAAAGAAAGCGTAATGGAATAATTAAAAAAAAAGAATAAAAAACTAAAATGGCGCGAGTAAGGTTCAAATTTCGAGACGCCCTAGCTCCTTTTAATATCAAGGTATAATTTTCAAACTCGGACCCTAAGTAGGGGTCCATGGTCCAAACATGGTTGCCGAAGATAATTTTTATAGGTCATATAGGGGGGTCTCAGTGGACATCTAAATGTATATTGCGAAGATGATAGGAGAGAGCTTTTGAAGCGAAATTGAGGTAGGCTTCACGTGTCACCGTGGACTGGGTGGTTGAACACTAGACAAGCAAGTTAGCTGCTGGAGGGAGGGGTCCTGGGTTCGAATCCCAGGGCCATACACTTTTTCAAAAAATTTTCCTTTTTTTTCTTTTGTTTATTTTACATTATAATATTTTTTAATGTGTTTTTCGATATTCTGGAGGGTCCTGCATATAGGAAATAATTTTTTTTTATTGCGAAGAAGGAAAAAAAATTGCAAAAATTCAGGAAAATCAGATTATTTGCTCTTTTTCGACTCCTGTTGTCGCACTTTGGATATTCTAGCATGCATGGGGTGTTTTCTGTGTGTGAAATCCAGCAAAGAAAGCGTAATGGAATAATTAAAAAAAAAGAATAAAAAACTAAAATGGCGCGAGTAAGGTTCAAATTTCGAGACGCCCTAGCTCCTTTTAATATCAAGGTATAATTTTCAAACTCGGACCCTAAGTAGGGGTCCATGGTCCAAACATGGTTGCCGAAGATAATTTTTATAGGTCATATAGGGGGGTCTCAGTGGACATCTAAATGTATATTGCGAAGATGATAGGAGAGAGCTTTTGAAGCGAAATTGAGGTAGGCTTCACGTGTCACCGTGGACTGGGTGGTTGAACACTAGACAAGCAAGTTAGCTGCTGGAGGGAGGGGTCCTGGGTTCGAATCCCAGGGCCATACACTTTTTCAAAAAATTTTCCTTTTTTTTCTTTTGTTTATTTTACATTATAATATTTTTTAATGTGTTTTTCGATATTCTGGAGGGTCCTGCATATAGGAAATAATTTTTTTTACTGCGAAAATGGAAAAAAAATTGCAAAAATTCAGGAAAATCAGTTTATTTGCTCTTTTTCGACTCCTTTTGTAGCATTTTGGATATTCTAGCATGCATGGGGTGTTTTCTGTGTGTGAAATCCAGCAAAGAAAGCGTAATGGAATAATTAAAAAAAAAGAATAAAAAAATAAAATGGCGCGAGTAAGGTTCAAATTTCAAGACCCCCTAGCTCCTTTTAATATCAAGGTATAATTTTCAAACTCGGACCCTAAGTAGGGGTCCATGGTCCAAACATGGTTGCCGAAGATAATTTTTATAGGTCATATAGGGGGGTCTCAGTGGGCCCCTAAAGGTATATTGCGAAGATGATAGGAGAGAGCTTTTGAAGCGAAATTGAGGTAGACTTCACGTGTCACCGTAGACTGGGTGGTTGAACACTAGACAAGCAAGTTAGCTGTTGGAGGGAGGGGTCCTGGGCTCGAATCCCAGGGACATACACATTTTCAAAAAATTTTCCTTTTTTTTCTTTTGTTTATTTTACATTATAATATTTTTTAATGTGTTTTTCGATATTCTGGAGGGTCCTGCATATAGGAAATAATTTTTTTTTATTGCGAAGAAGGAAAAAAAATTGCAAAAATTCAGGAAAATCAGATTATTTGCTCTTTTTCGACTCCTTTTGTCGCACTTTGGATATTCTAGCATGCATGGGGTGTTTTCTGTGTGTGAAATCCAGCAAAGAAAGCGTAATGGAATAATTAAAAAAAAAGAATAAAAAACTAAAATGGCGCGAGTAAGGTTCAAATTTCGAGACGCCCTAGCTCCTTTTAATATCAAGGTATAATTTTCAAACTCGGACCCTACCCTAAGTAGGGGTCCATGGTCCAAACATGGTTGCCGAAGATAATTTTTATAGGTCATATAGGGGGGTCTCAGTGGGCCCCTAAAGGTATATTGCGAAGATGATAGGAGAGAGCTTTTGAAGCGAAATTGAGGTAGGCTTCACGTGTCACCGTGGACTGGGTGGTTGAACACTAGACAAGCAAGTTAGCTGCTGGAGGGAGGGGTCCTGGGTTCGAATCCCAGGGCCATACACTTTTTCAAAAAATTTTCCTTTTTTTTCTTTTGTTTATTTTACATTATAATATTTTTTAATGTGTTTTTCGATATTCTGGAGGGTCCTGCATATAGGAAATAATTTTTTTTTATTGCGAAGAAGGAAAAAAAATTGCAAAAATTCAGGAAAATCAGATTATTTGCTCTTTTTCGACTCCTTTTGTCGCACTTTGGATATTCTAGCATGCATGGGGTGTTTTCTGTGTGTGAAATCCAGCAAAGAAAGCGTAATGGAATAATTAAAAAAAAGAATAAAAAACTAAAATGGCGCGAGTAAGGTTCAAATTTCGAGACGCCCTAGCTCCTTTTAATATCAAGGTATAATTTTCAAACTCGGACCCTAAGTAGGGGTCCATGGTCCAAACATGGTTGCCGAAGATAATTTTTATAGGTCATATAGGGGGGTCTCAGTGGACATCTAAATGTATATTGCGAAGATGATAGGAGAGAGCTTTTGAAGCGAAATTGAGGTAGGCTTCACGTGTCACCGTGGACTGGGTGGTTGAACACTAGACAAGCAAGTTAGCTGCTGGAGGGAGGGGTCCTGGGTTCGAATCCCAGGGCCATACACTTTTTCAAAAAATTTTCCTTTTTTTTCTTTTGTTTATTTTACATTATAATATTTTTTAATGTGTTTTTCGATATTCTGGAGGGTCCTGCATATAGGAAATAATTTTTTTTTATTGCGAAAATGGAAAAAAAAATTGCAAAAATTCAGGAAAATCAGTTTAATTGCTCTTTTTCGACTCCTTTTTAGCATTTTGGATATTCTAGCATGCATGGGGTGTTTTCTATGTGTGAAATCCAGCAAAGAAAGCGTAATGGAATAATTAAAAAAAAAGAATAAAAAAAATAAAATGGCGCGAGTAAGGTTCAAATTTCGAGACCCCCTAGCTCCTTTTAATATCAAGGTATAATTTTCAAACTCGGACCCTAAGTAGGGGTCCATGGTCCAAACATGGTTGCCGAAGATAATTTTATAGGTCATATAGGGGGGTCTCAGTGGGCCCTAAAGGTATATTGCGAAGATGATAGGAGAGAGCTTTTGAAGCGAATTGAGGTAGGCTTCACGTGTCACCGTGGACTGGGTGGTTGAACACTAGACAAGCAAGTTAGCTGCTGGAGGGAGGGGTCTTGGGTTCGAATCCCAGGGACATACACTTTTTCAAAAAATTTTCCTTTTTTTCTTTTGTTTATTTTACATTATAATATTTTTTAATGTGTTTTTCGATATTCTGGAGGGTCCTACATATAGGAAATAATTTTTTTTACTGCGAAAATGGAAAAAAAATTGCAAAAATTCAGGAAAATCAGTTTATTTGCTCTTTTTCGACTCCTTTTGTAGCATTTTGGATATTCTAGCATGCATGGGGTGTTTTCTATGTGTGAAATCCAGCAAAGAAAGCGTAATGGAATAATTAAAAAAAAAGAATAAAAAAATAAAATGGCGCGAGTAAGGTTCAAATTTCGAGACCCCCTAGCTCCTTTTAATATCAAGGTATAATTTTCAAACTCGGACCCTAAGTAGGGGTCCATGGTCCAAACATGGTTGCCGAAGATAATTTTTATAGGTCATATAGGGGGGTCTCAGTGGACATCTAAATGTATATTGCGAAGATGATAGGAGAGAGCTTTTGAAGCGAAATTGAGGTAGGCTTCACGTGTCACCGTGGACTGGGTGGTTGAACACTAGACAAGCAAGTTAGCTGCTGGAGGGAGGGGTCCTGGGTTCGATTCCCAGGGCCATACACTTTTTCAAAAAATTTTCCTTTTTTTTCTTTTGTTTGTTTTACATTATAATATTTTTTAATGTGTTTTTCGATATTCTGGAGGGTCCTGCATATAGGAAATAATTTTTTTTTATTGCGAAAATGGAAAAAAAAATTGCAAAAATTCAGGAAAATCAGTTTAATTGGCTCTTTTTCGACTCCTTTTTTAGCATTTTGGATATTCTAGCATGCATGGGGTGTTTTCTATGTGTGAAATCCAGCAAAGAAAGCGTAATGGAATAATTAAAAAAAAGAATAAAAAAAATAAAATGGCGCGAGTAAGGTTCAAATTTCGAGACTCCCTAGCTCCTTTTAATATCAAGGTATAATTTTCAAACTCGGACCCTAAGTAGGGGTCCATGGTCCAAACATGGTTGCCGAAGATAATTTTTATAGGTCATATAGGGGGGTCTCAGTGGGCCCCTAAAGGTATATTGCGAAGATGATAGGAGAGAGCTTTTGAAGCGAAATTGAGGTAGGCTTCACGTGTCACCGTAGACTGGGTGGTTGAACACTAGACAAGCAAGTTAGCTGTTGGAGGGAGGGGTCCTGGGTTCGAATCCCAGGGACATACACATTTTCAAAAAATTTTCCTTTTTTTTCTTTTGTTTATTTTACATTATAATATTTTTTAATGTGTTTTTCGATATTCTGGAGGGTCCTGCATATAGGAAATAATTTTTTTTTATTGCGAAGAAGGAAAAAAAATTGCAAAAATTCAGGAAAATCAGTTTATTTGCTCTTTTTCGACTCCTTTTGTAGCATTTTGGATATTCTAGCATGCATGGGGTGTTTTCTATGTGTGAAATCCAGCAAAGAAAGCGTAATGGAATAATTAAAAAAAAAGAATAAAAAAATAAAATGGCGCGAGTAAGGTTCAAATTTCGAGACCCCCTAGCTCCTTTTAATATCAAGGTATAATTTTCAAACTCGGACCCTAAGTAGGGGTCCATGGTCCAAACATGGTTGCCGAAGATAATTTTTATAGGTCATATAGGGGGGTCTCAGTGGGCCCCTAAAGGTATATTGCGAAGATGATAGGAGAGAGCTTTTGAAGCGAAATTGAGGTAGGCTTCACGTGTCACCGTAGACTGGGTGGTTGAACACTAGACAAGCAAGTTAGCTGTTGGAGGGAGGGGTCCTGGGTTCGAATCCCAGGGACATACACATTTTCAAAAAATTTTCCTTTTTTTTCTTTTGTTTATTTTACATTATAATATTTTTTAATGTGTTTTTCGATATTCTGGAGGGTCCTGCATATAGGAAATAATTTTTTTTTATTGCGAAGAAGGAAAAAAAATTGCAAAAATTCAGGAAAATCAGATTATTTGCTCTTTTTCGACTCCTTTTGTCGCACTTTGGATATTCTAGCATGCATGGGGTGTTTTCTGTGTGTGAAATCCAGCAAAGAAAGCGTAATGGAATAATTAAAAAAAAAGAATAAAAAACTAAAATGGCGCGAGTAAGGTTCAAATTTCGAGACGCCCTAGCTCCTTTTAATATCAAGGTATAATTTTCAAACTCGGACCCTAAGTAGGGGTCCATGGTCCAAACATGGTTGCCGAAGATAATTTTTATAGGTCATATAGGGGGTTCTCAGTGGACATCTAAATGTATATTGCGAAGATGATAGGAGAGAGCTTTTGAAGCGAAATTGAGGTAGGCTTCACGTGTCACCGTGGACTGGGTGGTTGAACACTAGACAAGCAAGTTAGCTGCTGGAGGGAGGGGTCCTGGGTTCGAATCCCAGGGCCATACACTTTTTCGAAAAATTTTCCTTTTTTTTCTTTTGTTTATTTTACATTATAATATTTTTTAATGTGTTTTTCGATATTCTGGAGGGTCCTGCATATAGGAAATAATTTTTTTTTATTGCGAAAATGGAAAAAAAAATTGCAAAAATTCAGGAAAATCAGTTTAATTGCTCTTTTTCGACTCCTTTTTTAGCATTTTGGATATTCTAGCATGCATGGGGTGTTTTCTATGTGTGAAATCCAGCAAAGAAAGCGTAATGGAATAATTAAAAAAAAAGAATAAAAAAAATAAAATGGCGCGAGTAAGGTTCAAATTTCGAGACCCCCTAGCTCCTTTTAATATCAAGGTATAATTTTCAAACTCGGACCCTAAGTAGGGGTCCATGGTCCAAACACGGTTGCCGAAGATAATTTTTATAGGTCATATAGGGGGTCTCAGTGGGCCCCAAAAGGTATATTGCGAAGATGATAGGCGAGAGCTTTTGAAGCGAAATTGAGGTAGGCTTCACGTGTTACCGTGGACTGGGTGGTTGAACACTAGACAAGCAAGTTAGCTGCTGGAGGGAGGGGTCCTGGGTACGAATCCCAGGGACATACACTTTTTCAAAAAAATTTCCTTTTTTTTCTTTTGTTTATTTTACATTATAATATTTTTTAATGTGTTTTTCGATATTCTGGAGGGTCCTGCATATAGGAAAAAAAAATTTTTATTGCGAAAATGGAAAAAAAAATTGCAAAAATTCAGGAAAATTAGTTTAATTGCTCTTTTTCGACTCCTTTTGTAGCATTTTGGATATTCTAGCATGCATGGGGTGTTTTCTATGTGTGAAATCCAGCAAAGAAAGCGTAATGGAATAATTAAAAAAAAAGAATAAAAAAAATAAAATGGCGCGAGTAAGGTTCAAATTTCGAGACCCCTTAGCTCCTTTTAATATCAAGGTATAATTTTCAAACTCGGACCCTAAGTAGGGGTCCATGGTCCAAACATGGTTGCCGAAGATAATTTTTAAAGGTCATATAGGGGGGTCTCAGTGGGCCCCTAAAAGTATATTGCGAAGATGATAGGAGAGAGCTTTTGAAGCGAAATTGAGGTAGGCTTCACGTGTCACCGTAGACTGGGTGGTTGAACACTAGACAAGCAAGTTAGCTGTTGGAGGGAGGGGTCCTGGGTTCGAATCCCAGGGACATACACTTTTTCAAAAAATTTTCCTTTTTTTTCTTTTGTTTATTTTACATTATAATATTTTTTTAATGTGTTTTTCGATATTCTGGAGGGTCCTGCATATAGGAAATAATTTTTTTTTATTGCGAAGAAAGAAAAAAAAATTGCAAAAATTCAGGAAAATCAGATTATTTGCTCTTTTTCGACTCCTTTTGTCGCACTTTGGATATTCTAGCATGCATGGGGTGTTTTCTGTGTGTGAAATCCAGCAAAGAAAGCGTAATGGAATAATTAAAAAAAAAGAATAAAAAACTAAAATGGCGCGAGTAAGGTTCAAATTTCGAGACGCCCTAGCTCCTTTTAATATCAAGGTATAATTTTCAAACTCGGACCCTAAGTAGGGGTTTATGGTCCAAACATGGTTGCCGAAGATAATTTTTATAGGTCATATAGGGGGGTCTCAGTGGACATCTAAATGTATATTGCGAAGATGATAGGAGAGAGCTTTTGAAGCGAAATTGAGGTAGGCTTCACGTGTCACCGAGGACTGGGTGGTTGAACACTAGACAAGCAAGCTAGCTGCTGGAGGGAGGGGTCCTGGGTTCGAATCCCAGGGCCATACACTTTTTCAAAAAGTTTTCCTTTTTTTTCTTTTGTTTATTTTACATTATAATATTTTTTAATGTATTTTTCGATCTTCTGGAGGGTCCTGCATATAGGAAGAATTTTTTTTTATTGCGAAAATGAAAAAAAAATTGCAAAAATTCAGGAAAATCAGTTTATTTGCTCTTTTTCGACTCCTTTTGTAGCATTTTGGATATTCTAGCATGCATGGGGTGTTTTCTGTGTGTGAAATCCAGCAAAGAAAGCGTAATGGAATAATTAAAAAAAAAGAATAAAAAAATAAAATGGCGCGAGTAAGGTTCAAATTTCGAGACCCCCTAGCTCCTTTTAATATCAAGGTATAATTTTCAAACTCGGACCCTAAGTAGGGGTCCATGGTCCAAACATGGTTGTCGAAGATAATTTTTATAGGTCATATAGGGGGTCTCAGTGGGCCCCTAAAGGTATATTGCGAAGATGATAGGAGAGAGCTTTTGAAGCGAAATTGAGGTGGGCTTCACGTGTCACCGTGGACTGGGTGGTTGAACACTAGACAAGCAAGTTAGCTGCTGTAGGGAGGGGTCTTGGGTTCGAATCCCAGGGACATACACTTTTTCAAAAAATTTTCCTTTTTTTCTTTTGTTTATTTTACATTATAATATTTTTTAATGTGTTTTTCGATATTCTGGAGGGTCCTACATATAGGAAATAATTTTTTTTTACTGCGAAAATGGAAAAAAAATTGCAAAAATTCAGGAAAATCAGTTTATTTGCTCTTTTTCGACTCCTTTTGTAGCATTTTGGATATTCTAGCATGCATGGGGTGTTTTCTATGTGTGAAATCCAGCAAAGAAAGCGTAATGGAATAAATAAAAAAAAAAGAATAAAAAAAAATAAAATGGCGCGAGTAAGGTTCAAATTTCGAGACCCCCTAGCTCCTTTTAATATCAAGGTATAATTTTCAAACTCGGACCCTAAGTAGGGGTCCATGGTCCAAACATGCTTGCCGAAGATAATTTTTATAGGTCATATAGGGGGGTCTCAGTGGGCCCCTAAAGGTATATTGCGAAGATGATAGGCGAGAGCTTTTGAAGCGAAATTGAGGTAGGCTTCACGTGTTACCGTGGACTGGGTGGTTGAACACTAGACAAGCAAGTTAGCTGCTGGAGGGAGGGGTCCTGGGTTCGAATCTCAGGGACATACACTTTTTCAAAAAATTTCCTTTTTTTTCTTTTGTTTATTTTACATTATAATATTTTTTAATGTGTTTTTCGATATTCTGGAGGGTCCTGCATATAAGAAATAATTTTTTTTATTGCAAAAATGGAAAAAAAAAATTTCAAAAATTCAGGAAAATCAGTTTATTTGCTCTTTTTCGACTCCTTTTGTAGCATTTTGGATATTCTAGCATGCATGGGGTGTTTTCTGTGTGTGAAATCCAGCAAAGAAAGCGTAATGGAATAATTAAAAAAAAAGAATAAAAAAATAAAATGGCGCGAGTAAGGTTCAAATTTCGAGACCCCCTAGCTCCTTTTAATATCAAGGTATAATTTTCAAACTCGGACCCTAAGTAGGGGTCCATGGTCCAAACATGGTTGCCGAAGATAATTTTTATAGGTCATATAGGGGGGTCTCAGTGGGCCCCTAAAGGTATATTGCGAAGATGATAGGAGAGAGCTTTTGAAGCGAAATTGAGGTAGGCTTCACGTGTCACCGTGGACTGGGTGGTTGAACACTAGACAAGCAAGTTAGCTGCTGGAGGGAGGGGTCTTGGGTTCGAATCCCAGGGACATACACTTTTTCAAAAAATTTTCCTTTTTTTCTTTTGTTTATTTTACATTATAATATTTTTTAATGTGTTTTTCGATATTCTGGAGGGTCCTACATATAGGAAATAATTTTTTTTTACTGCGAAAATGGAAAAAAAAATTGCAAAAATTCAGGAAAATCAGTTTATTTGCTCTTTTTTGACTCCTTTTGTAGCATTTTGGATATTCTAGCATGCATGGGGTGTTTTCTGTGTGTGAAATCCAGCAAAGAAAGCGTAATGGAATAATTAAAAAAAAAGAATAAAAAAATAAAATGGCGCGAGTAAGGTTCAAATTTCGAGACGCCCTAGCTCCTTTTAATATCAAGGTATAATTTTCAAACTCGGACCCTAAGTAGGGATCTATGGTCCAAACATGGTTGCCGAAGATAATTTTTATAGGTCATATAGGGGGGTCTCAGTGGACATCTAAATGTATATTGCGAAGATGATAGGAGAGAGCTTTTGAAGCGAAATTGAGGTAGGCTTCACGTGTCACCGTGGACTGGGTGGTTGAACACTAGACAAGCAAGTTAGCTGCTGGAGGGAGGGGTCCTGGGTTCGAATCCCAGGGCCATACACTTTTTAAAAAAATTTTCCTTTTTTTTCTTTTGTTTATTTTACATTATACAGTCAATTCGCTATAACTCGAAGTACGATAACTCGAATATTACTATAACTCGATTTTTTTATGAGGTCCCGACCCTATTATCTTCAATTTCATGTTAATTATTCTCGATTATTCGAATTTCACTCCCTTTAACTCGATTTTTTTGGATCTTTTTAAGCAAGAAAAAAAACCTACGAGCTGATATCTTGCCCCTTCCTTTGCAACACACACACAATGTCTTTCGAACTCTTCATGGAGAAGCTAAAGCTGTCCCTCTTGAAGTATGTGAACAGTGGTTAAGTGAAACGTTACCAAATTTACTTCAAGGATGCAGTTAAAATGATGTTTTCAATATTAATGAAATGGGTTTATTTTTTAAATGTCTTCCAAATAAGACTTTGATGTTTAAGGATGAAAACTGCTCAGGGGGTTAAATGAGCAAGGAACGTTTGACTGCCCTAGTTGGAGGAAATGCGTCTGGGACAGAGAAATTGCCCTTACTTGTTATCGGAAAATACCGAAATCCCCTATGTTTCAAGAATGTAAAAACGAATCCTTTGGATTACAAGTCTTACAAAAAGTTTTGGATGACATCAGTTTTATTTGAAGACTATGTAAGAAAATTGGATCTGAAATTCTTCGCTAAAAAGAGAAAAGTGATACTCTTTATGGATAAATGCACAGCGCATAGTGATCTACCTAATTTGAAAGCAGTAAACTTGCAGTTTCTCCCGCCAAAACACAACAGCAAAGTTGCAGCCGATGGACCAGGGTATCATAAAGTGCTTCAAACAGTCTTCCCGTAAATGGCTTGTCAGAAAAATGATCTTAAATATTGTAAGCATTTAGAAGATTTGTAATTAATAAGCATTAATTAAATAATCCGGCAACATTTTGAAAGTTCAAAACCGAAACTAACGGTAAGTCGAACTTCCGATATGTCGAAGTTTATCGTCAGTCCTATCAGATTCGAGTTATCGCGAATTCACTGTAATATTTTTTAATGTGTTTTTCGATATTCTGGAGGGTCCAGCATATAGGAAATAATTTTTTTTTATTGCGAAAATGGAAAAAAAATTGCAAAAATTCAGGAAAATCAGTTTAATTGCTCTTTTTCGACTCCTTTTGTAGCATTTTGGATATTCTAGCATGCATGGGGTGTTTTCTATGTGTGAAATCCAGCAAAGAAAGCGTAATGGAATAAATAAAAAAAAAGAATAAAAAAAATAAAATGGCGCGAGTAAGGTTCAAATTTCGAGACCCCCTAGCTCCTTTTAATATCAAGGTATAATTTTCAAACTCGGACCCTAAGTAGGGGTCCATGGTCCAAACATGGTTGCCGAAGATAATTTTTATAGGTCATATAGGGGGGTCTCAGTGGGCCCCTAAAGGTATATTGCGAAGATGATAGGCGAGAGCTTTTGAAGCAAAATTGAGGTAGGCTTCACGTGTTACCGTGGACTGGGTGGTTGAACACTAGACAAGCAAGTTAGCTGCTGGAAGGAGGGGTCCTGGGTTCGAATCCCAGGGCCATACACTTTTTCAAAAAGTTTTCCTTTTTTTTCTTTTGTTTATTTTACATTATAATATTTTTTAATGTGTTTTTCGATATTCTGGAGGGTCCTGCATATAGGAAGAATTTTTTTTTATTGCGAAAATGAAAAAAAAATTGCAAAAATTCAGGAAAATCAGTTTATTTGCTCTTTTTCGACTCCTTTTGTAGCATTTTGGATATTCTAGCATGCATGGGGTGTTTTCTGTCTGTGAAATCCAGCAAAGAAAGCGTAATGGAAAAATTTAAAAAAAAGAATAAAAAAATAAAATGGCGCGAGTAAGGTTCAAATTTCGAGACCCCCTAGCTCCTTTTAATATCAAGGTATAATTTTCAAACTCGGACACTAAGTAGGGGTCCATGGTCCAAACATGGTTGCCGAAGATAATTTTTATAGGTCATATAGGGGGGTCTCAGTCGACCATCTAAAGGTATATTGCGAAGATGATAGGAGAGAGCTTTTGAAGCGAAATTGAGGTAGGCTTCACGTGCCACCGTGGACTGGGTGGTTGAACACTAGACAAACAAGTTAGCTGCTGGAGGGAGGGGTCCTGGGTTCGAATCCCAGGGACATACACTTTTTCAAAAAATTTTCCTTTTTTTTCTTTTGTTTATTTTACATTATAATATTTTTTAATGTGTTTTTCGATATTCTGGAGGGTCCTGCATATAGGAAATAATTTTTTTTTATTGCGAAGAAGGAAAAAAAAATTGCAAAAATTCAGGAAAATCAGATTATTTGCTCTTTTTCGACTCCTTTTGTCGCATTTTGGATATTCTAGCATGCATGGGGTGTTTTCTGTGTGTGAAATCCAGCAAAGAAAGCGTAATGGAATAATTAAAAAAAAAGAATAAAAAACTAAAATGGCGCGAGAAAGGTTCAAATTTCGAGACGCCCTAGCTCCTTTTAATATCAAGGTATAATTTTCAAACTCGGACCCTAAGTAGGGGTCTATGGTCCAAACATGGTTGCCGAAGATAATTTTTATAGGTCATATAGGGGGGTCTCAGTGGACATCTAAATGTATATTGCGAAGATGATAGGAGAGAGCTTTTGAAGCGAAATTGAGGTAGGCTTCACGTTTCACCGTGGACTGGGTGGTTGAACACTAGACAAGCAAGTTAGCTGCTGGAGGGAGGGGTCCTGGGTTCGAATCCCAGGGCCATACACTTTTTCAAAAAATTTCCTTTTTTTTTCTTTTGTTTATTTTACATTATAATATTTTTTAATGTGTTTTTCGATATTCTGGAGGGTCCTGCATATAGGAAATAATTTTTTTTTATTGCGAAAATGGAAAAAAAATTGCAAAAATTCAGGAAAATCAGTTTAATTGCTCTTTTTCGACTCCTTTTGTAGCATTTTGGATATTCTAGCATGCATGGGGTGTTTTCTATGTGTGAAATCCAGCAAAGAAAGCGTAATGGAATAATTAAAAAAAAAAGAATAAAAAAAATAAAATGGCGCGAGTAAGGTTCAAATTTCGAGACCCCCTAGCTCCTTTTAATATCAAGGTATAATTTTCAAACTCGGACCCTAAGTAGGGGTCCATGGTCCAAACATGGTTGCCGAAGATAATTTTTATAGGTCATATAAGGGGGTCTCAGTGGGCCCCTAAAGGTATATTGCGAAGATGATAGGCGAGAGCTTTTAAAGCGAAATTGAGGTATGCTTCACGTGTCACCGTAGACTGGGTGGTTGAACACTAGACAAGCAAGTTAGCTGTTGGAGGGAGGGGTCCTGGGTTCGAATCCCAGGGACATACACTTTTTCAAAAAATTTCCTTTTTTTTCTTTTGTTTATTTTACATTATAATATTTTTTTAATGTGTTTTTCGATATTCTGGAGGGTCCTGCATAAAGGAAGAATTTTTTTTTATTGCCAAAATGGAAAAAAAATTGCAAAAATTCAGGAAAATCAGTTTATTTGCTCTTTTTTACTCCTTTTGTAGCATTTTGGATATTCTAGCATGCATGGGGTGTTTTCTGTGTGTGAAATCCAGCAAAGAAAGCGTAATGGAAAAATTTAAAAAAAAGAATAAAAAAATAAAATGGCGCGAGTAAGGTTCAAATTTCGAGACCCCCTAGCTCCTTTTAATATGTATAATTTTCAAACTCGGACCCTAAGTAGGGGTCCATGGTCCAAACATGGTTGCCGAAGATAATTTTTATAGGTCATATAGGGGGTTCTCAGTGGACATCTAAATGTATATTGCGAAGATGATAGGAGAGAGCTTTTGAAGCGAAATTGAGGTAGGCTTCACGTGCCCCCGTGGACTGGGTGGTTGAACACTAGACAAGCAAGTTAGCTGCTGGAGGGAGGGGTCCTGGGTTCGAATCCCAGGGACATACACTTTTTCAAAAAATTTTCCTTTTTTTTCTTTTGTTTATTTTACATTATAATATTTTTTCAATGTGTTTTTCGATATTCTGGAGCATCCTGCATATAGGAAATAATTTTTTTTTATTGCGAAAATGGAAAAAAAATTGCAAAAATTCAGGAAAATCAGTTTATTTGCTCTTTTTCGACTCCTTTTGTAGCATTTTGGATATTCTAGCATGCATGGGGTGTTTTCTGTGTGTGAAATCCAGCAAAGAAAGCGTAATGGAATAATTAAAAAAAAAAGAATAAAAAAATAAAATAACGCGAGTAAGGTTCAAATTTCCAGACCCCTAGCTCCTTTTAATATCAAGGTATAATTTTCTAACTCGGACCCTAAGTAGGGGTCCATGGGTCCAAACATGGTTGCCGAAGATAATTTTTATAGGTCACATAGGGGGTCTCAGTGGACATCTAAAGGTATATAGCGAAGATGATAGGAGAGAGCTTTTGAAGCGAAATTGAGGTAGGCTTCACGTGTCACCGTGGACTGGGTGGTTGAACACTAGACAAGCAAGTTAGCTGCTGGAGGGAGGGGTCCTGGGTTCGAATCCCAGGGACATACACTTTTTCAAAAAATTTTCCTTTTTTTTCATTTGTTTATTTTACATTATAATATTTTTTAATGTGTTTTTCGATATTCTGGAAGGTCCTGCATGTAGGAAATAATTTTTTTTATTGCGAAAATGGAAAAAAAACTGCAAAAAATCAGGAATATCAGTTTATTTGCTCTTTTTCGACTCCTTTTGTAGCATTTTGGATATTCTAGCATGCATGGGGTGTTTTCTGTGTGTGAAATCCAGCAAAGAAAGCGTAATGGAATAATTAAAAAAAAAAGAATAGCGCGAGTAAGGTTCAAATTTCGAGACCCCCTAGCTCCTTTTAATATCAAGGTATAATTTTCAAACTCGGACCCTAAGTAGGGGTCCATGGTCCAAACATGGTTGCCGAAGATAATTTTTATAGGTCATATAGGGGGGTCATATAGGGGGGTCTCAGTGGGCCCCTAAAGGTATATTGCGAAGATGATAGGAGAGAGCTTTTGAAGCAAAATTGAGGTAGGCTTCACGTGTCACCGTGGACGGGGTGCTTGAACACTAGACAAGCAAGTTAGCTGCTGGAGGGAGGAGTCCTGGGTTCAAATCCCAGGGACATACACTTTTTCAAAAAAATTTCCTTTTTTTTCTTTTGTTTATTTTACATTATAATATTTTTTTAATGTGTTTTTCGATATTCTGGAGGGTCCTGCATATAGGAAATAATTTTTTTTTATTGCGAAAATGGAAAAAAATTGCAAAAATTCAGGAAAATCAGTTTATTTGCTCTTTTTCGACTCCTTTTGTAGCATTTTGGATATTCTAGCATGCATGGGGTGTTTTCTGTGTGTGAAATCCAGCAAAGAAAGCGTAATGGAATAATTAAAAAAAAAGAATAAAAAAATAAAATGGCGCGAGTAAGGTTCAAATTTCGAGACCCCCTAGCTCCTTTTAATATCAAGGTATAATTTTCAAACTCGGACCCTAAGTAGGGGTCCATGGTCCAAACATGGTTGCCGAAGATAATTTTTATAGGTCATATAGGGGGGTCTCAGTGGACATCTAAAGGTATATTGCGAAGATGATAGGAGAGAGCTTTTGAAGCGAAATTGAGGTAGGCTTCACGAGTCACCGTGGACTGGGTGATTGAACACTAGACAAGCAAGTTAGCTGCTGGAGGGAGGGGTCCTGGGTTCGAATCCCAGGGACATACACTTTTTCAAAAAAATTTCCTTTTTTTTCTTTTGTTTATTTTACATTATAATATTTTTTTAATGTGTTTTTCGATATTCTGGAGGGACCTGCATATAGGAAATAATTTTTTTTATTGCGAAAATGGAAAAAAAATTGCAAAAAATCAGGAAAATCAGTTTATTTGCTCTTTTTCGACTCCTTTTGTAGCATTTTGGATATTCTAGCATGCATGGGGTGTTTTCTGTGTGTGAAATCCAGCAAAGAAATCGTAATGGAATAATTAAAAAAAAAGAATAAAAAATAAAGTGGTGTGAGTAAGGTTCAAATTTCGAGACCCCCTAGCTCCTTTTAATATCAAGGTATAATTTTCAAACTCGGACCCTAAGTAGGGGTCCATGGACCAAACATGGTTGCCGAAGATAATTTTTATATTTCATATAGGGGGGTCTCAGTGGACATCTAAAGGTATATTGCGAAGATGATAGGAGAGAGCTTTTGAAGCAAAATTGAGGTAGGCTTCACGTGTTACCGTGGACTGGGTGGTTGAACACTAGACAAGCAAGTTAGCTGCTGGAAGGAGGGGTCCTGGGTTCGAATCCCAGGGCCATACACTTTTTCAAAAAGTTTTCCTTTTTTTTCTTTTGTTTATTTTACATTATAATATTTTTTAATGTGTTTTTCGATATTCTGGAGGGTCCTGCATATAGGAAGAATTTTTTTTTTATTGCGAAAATGAAAAAAAAATTGCAAAAATTCAGGAAAATCAGTTTATTTGCTCTTTTTCGACTCCTTTTGTAGCATTTTGGATATTCTAGCATGCATGGGGTGTTTTCTGTCTGTGAAATCCAGCAAAGAAAGCGTAATGGAAAAATTTAAAAAAAAGAATAAAAAAATAAAATGGCGCGAGTAAGGTTCAAATTTCGAGACCCCCTAGCTCCTTTTAATATCAAGGTATAATTTCAAACTCGGACACTAAGTAGGGGTCCATGGTCCAAACATGGTTGCCGAAGATAATTTTTATAGGTCATATAGGGGGGTCTCAGTCGACCATCTAAAGGTATATTGCGAAGATGATAGGAGAGAGCTTTTGAAGCGAAATTGAGGTAGGCTTCACGTGCCACCGTGGACTGGGTGGTTGAACACTAGACAAACAAGTTAGCTGCTGGAGGGAGGGGTCCTGGGTTCGAATCCCAGGGACATACACTTTTTCAAAAAATTTTCCTTTTTTTTCTTTTGTTTATTTTACATTATAATATTTTTTAATGTGTTTTTCGATATTCTGGAGGGTCCTGCATATAGGAAATAATTTTTTTTTATTGCGAAGAAGGAAAAAAAAATTGCAAAAATTCAGGAAAATCAGATTATTTGCTCTTTTTCGACTCCTTTTGTCGCATTTTGGATATTCTAGCATGCATGGGGTGTTTTCTGTGTGTGAAATCCAGCAAAGAAAGCGTAATGGAATAATTAAAAAAAAAGAATAAAAAAATAAAATGGTGCGAGTAAGGTTCAAATTTCGAGACCCCCTAGCTCCTTTTAATATCAAGGTATAATTTTCAAACTCGGACCCTAAGTAGGGGTCCATGGACCAAACATGGTTGCCTAAGATAATTTTTATATTTCATATAGGGGGGTCTCAGTGGACATCTAAAGGTATATTGCGAAGATGATAGGAGAGAGCTTTTGAAGCAAAATTGAGGTAGGCTTCACGTGTCACCGTGGACTGGGTGGTTGAACACTAGACAAGCAAGTTAGCTGCTGGAGGGAGGGGTCCTGGGTTCGAATCCCAGGGACATACACTTTTTCAAAACATTTTCCTTTTTTTTCCTTTGTTTATTTTACATTATAATATTTTTTTAATGTGTTTTTCGATATTCTGGAGGGTCCTGCATATAGGAAATAATTTTTTTTTATTGCAAAAATGGAAAAAAAAATTGCAAAAATTCAGGAAAATCAGTTTATTTGCTCTTTTTCGACTCCTTTTGCAGCATTTTGGATATTCTAGCATGCATGGGGTGTTTTCTGTGTGTGAAATCCAGCGAAGAAAGCGTAATGGAATAATTAAAAAAAAGAATAAAAAAATTAAATGGCGCGAGTAGGGTCCAAATTTCGAGACCCCCTAGCTCCTTTTAATATCAAGGTATAATTTTCAAACTCTGACCCTAAGTAGGGGTCCATGGTCAAACATGGTTGCCGAAGATAATTTTTATAGGTCATATAGGGGGGTCACAGTGGACATCTAAAGGTATATTGCGAAGATGATAGGAGAGAGCTTTTGAAACGAAATTGAGGTAGGCTTCACGTGTCACAGTGGACTGGGTGGTTGAACACTAGACAAGCAAGTTAGCTGCTGGAGGGAGGGGTCCTGGGTTCGAATCCCAGGGACATACACTTTTTCAAAAAATTTTCCTTTTTTTTCTTTTGTTTATTTTACATTATAATATTTTTTTAATGTGTTTTTCGATATTCTGGAGGGTCCTGCATATAGGAAATAATTTTTTTTATTGCGAAAATGGGAAAAAAAAGAAAAATCCTGGAAAATCAGTTTATTTGCTCTTTTACGACTCCTTTTGTAGCATTTTGGATATTCTAGCATGCATGGGGTGTTTTCCGTGTGTGAAATTCAGCAAAGAAAGCGTAATGGAATAATAAAAAAAAAGATGAAGAAAACAGAATGGCTCGAGTAAGGTTCAAATTTCGAGACCCCCTAGCTCCCTTTAATATCAAGGTATAATTTTCAAACTCGGACCCTATGTAGGGGTCTATGGTCCAAACATGGCTGCCGAAGAAAACTGTTCTGTTATCTAATACATTGTTTATTGTGCAACTTTCACTCCCTGACCAAATTATTCGACGCGCTATATGGTTCTATGCAAAATTGTATTTATCGGTTGATAACTATTCGCCTTTATTGTTTTCACGCGGTTTACACTTGTTTACGTTCGTGTTTCAATGGGTTAAATTAGACAATATATAATATAAATTTGACAATTGGATGAATTAGACGATATATTACATAAATGTAGAATATTTATTATCTTAGTATATTATAGTAATTAGACCAAATTATTAGATGCGCTGTAGTTTTTTAATAATTACATTATTTGCACGAGTTTATACGCAATACTTTTATATTTAAATATACATGTAATGGGTTTTTATTCAGGAGATTTTTTATATACTTCCTACTTATATTAATTTTAACGTATTGCATTACAATGTTAGCCAATCGATTCACAAACGTAAACTAGTGTGCAAACCGGTTTCAGACGCTGAAAAACAATAAAGCTGTATAGTATCACGTGATAATTAAGATTTTACATAGAATCTTATAGTTCGTCTAATAATTTTACCAGGGACTGTTTGTGATCGCTTTTTCAATAAAGTTAGATACTTAACAAATTTAAAACAAGTCAACAGCAAACAGCGATAAGCAGAGAGCTCGCCGCACTTAACTATACTCAATACTTAATGATATCCATG
Organism: Parasteatoda tepidariorum; assembly: GCF_982258835.1. Taxonomy (NCBI): domain Eukaryota; kingdom Metazoa; phylum Arthropoda; class Arachnida; order Araneae; family Theridiidae; genus Parasteatoda; species Parasteatoda tepidariorum. Next base: position 107,939,838 of record NC_141756.1, read on the forward strand.
ACTTTCTATTGTTTTTCTAAGTTACTGATTTAAATCTTTCTTTCCACAACTTTTTCTCAAATATTAGGTAACAAAAGGGAAAAATAATATTTTTATTTTTAACGTCGTTATTTAATTTTCTTATTTAAAATAAATAATTTGTGATTCTGAAAAGTAAATTAAGTTCTTCTTACTCTTTCTTGCTTAAGTGTCACTGTTCAATGCATTGCTTTTTTTTTTTTTTTTTTTTTTTTTTTTTTAAAAAAAACATTTTTATATTTTATAAGAAAACTAAATAAGATCATAAATAAATTTTCATCTCTATTAAATTTTTTTACGTAAACACAACTTAATTACAGCGTTGAATTTAATAGTTAAAAGTTTCATGTTATCAGAAATTTATAGTTACTTGTCATATATTGTAAAATCGTTTTATAATTTCTTTTTTCAAATCCATCTCGAACAAACTCTGTATACAAACATGCTAGTTCAAACACATAAATATCCACCGTAACATACCATTGAATCCGACAAAGCTTATGTTCACCATCTTGTAAGAAACATCAATGCACACTGTCAATGTTGTAAGGTAAAGAAGTTCCGTCAGATGTTAAAGCAAAAACATTCTATTGCATAGATAGCAGTTAAATGAAAGAATTTCGCTATTAATGATGGAAGAACTTAGTTTCACGTAAAATATTTTATTTTATTTTATAACCTTCGTTGAACAGTCAACCCAAATTTTAGGTTTACAACTACTAATGTTCAACTCCGTAGCCTTGTCATTTTGAACCCAATCCAGAAGACAAGGGAACTTTTGTATCAAGTATTGGGAGAAATTTGAAAATCCTCCACAAAGGCAAATTTCTTCCAATACTTGATCCAAGAGTTCCCTTGTCTTCTGGATTGGGTTCAAAACTACAAGGCTAAGTAGTTGAACATTAGTAGTCGTAAACCCAAAAATTGGGTCGGCCGTTCAATGACGGTTATATATCACTGAGGATATTTTACACAGCACTGAGATCGGTGAAAGACGGATGCGGAATTTTTATTAACCAGTCATCGTTGGAATTCGAACCCGGTTCATCTCATAGGAAGGCGAACTCTCTATCCCCCGAGCCATCACGGCTCTAGGTAAATGTTTCATAAAGTCACTTAGCTTCTTGAAGCTGCGTATATACTTTAGCTGTCAATCCAGCTAAACAGGGGTTCAAATCCCATCGTTGACACCACATAATTTACTCCATTCCTTCAGCACGTGAGAAGTTTCTACTGTCTTGCACTCCTCATATACATGATTAGGCAAAATAATTGTGTAATGAAATTCATACTTACAGTAACTACATTATCATTTTCACAGAACCGGAGCTCATACATAGCCCCATTGCACTTTCTGTTCATATATATATATAGATAGATAATAACCTATTTTTAGACTTTTAAATTTTTCAGGCTTAACATAAATTTTTCTGTTTTTAATAAATGTTTTTTTATTTGTTGTAATACAGATAATTTGCGTCCGGTCAAAATATTTAATTTAATTTTATTTTAAATTGTGCAATTTAGCGTTTATAAAAAGGATCCTAACTGATATAATTATGTGTAAAAACAAATTTACTAATTTTCGATGACAATTTTACTAATTTTAAATAAATAAACAATTATCTTTTATGTTTAATGTGCATTCAATTTTATATCATAAAAATTAGTTAGCTTTAAAAGGAAAGAAAAGGTTGGTTTATTTGAGATGCTTGTTTTTTCAAAAATAACTTTTTTTTCTAATTTAACCTTCTACTCAAGAATCAGATCATTGGCAGCACCGTTTTTAGTGCACTCTGACATGAGGTTGTATCGTCAAAAAGACCTCTTTAAGTAAGAGCTTCGCACAAATATTTTGAATACATTTTAATATACTTAATTTGCTTTGTTAAATTTTTTTTTATATTTTTTCGCGTTTCCTTGTTAGATCTTTCTCGCATTTGATGCAGATGTTTGTCAGGTCACTGGTTGAGGTTTTAATGGTCTCTCCTAGAAGGTTTTTTTTTTTCATCACAAAATCTATGAAAAAAAGTCAGTGCCTCCCAAAAAGTGGTCGTCAAAAAAAAAAAGACAATCAGTCTTTTTCTGCACCACTCAATTTGGCTTATTGAAAACTACCAGTCTTTAGGAAAACCATCTCTTTTTTTATAACATATATATTGCAACTATTCACATAAAGTGTTGGTCAAAATCTTTTGAAATCAAATGTTACAACAGAAGTTTAAATATTTAAGAAAAATGACCGAAAAATCTGTGATTGTCATGAAATTGTGGAGCCCTAACCCTTATCACCCCCTTGGCATACAATGGGCTGTTGAAAGAATGCTTTGCTTTATTGCTTGAGCTACAATGCAGTGAAAAACAATGCTTGATACTACTTTTCCAATAAATCTCTTTGCATTATTTATTTAGTTTTATTCTTTATTTATTTTCTTTCTTACCTTCAATTTTAGAGTAATATTCGGAAAAGGAAAAAAAGATAGCAGTAACTTGTAATGTAAAGCCAAACTAAAAATATTTTATTTAAACTATTAGCAAATGTTGATACATACCTGTAAATCATATTTACTACAAAATATTTGAATTAAAAAGAGTTAATTTTAACATGTATGCTAAAATGTTTTTTTTTTTTTTTTTTAATTCTACACTATGTGGTGCAGCAGCCTATGAAGGATAAAAGCCTACTGTGCTCATCCAAGTTTTTGTGACTCTAGGCTCTGGAGTGCCAGAGCAAATGTTGGGTGGTCAACCAAGTGTGGAAATCCCCAATGTTTGGCACTTATTCAGGGTCCCCCACTCAATTTCAGAAGGAAAAAAAATTCCATGACTTTGCTAGAAAAAGTTCAGTGAAAATCCAGATCATATTTTATCTATACCATGCAATTTTTCATCAGAAATGATTTTACTTTTTATTTGTAGTGTCAAATACTAGATTTTAAGAACAAAACAATATCATTGAAAGAGGAATAAAAAATGCAAGTTTGGCTAAAATGGGAAATTTTTGCAACAAATAACTGTAATAGATATCAGAATTACTTGTCTCAAAAGATTACATAAAAAATGTGGATTACCAGAAACAAATCTGTTACCTGATCTACAGTTGAAAACTTTTTAAGAGAAAAAAAAAGATATGAGTAAAAACTTATTATTTTGATAACATATTCCTATCTTTTGATTTCTTTTTCTTCTATTTTTTGAACATAATTAATCCTATCTTGCAGCAGGCTTCCCACTTAATTTCTGGAAAAAAATTTCCTAACTTTTCCATGCATATCAGGTAAATTTCAATAGAAATCCAAACCATATTTTATCATACCATGAAATTTTTCATCAGAAAACTTTGAATTCTTGTCAAATTTCTGGTAATGTGAGCAAAAAAACATAATATAATGAGAATGGAAACATATAAAAGTTTCACTAGAAAAAGAATTCCACTTCTAAGGTAGATATATATTCAACTTTTAATATAGACATACTTTATAAAATAATTCTACTAGATGCTGGAATTAACTCGAATCTCGATAACTGTTACTGACAATTCGAAGACTGATCATTTACCAGGTTTGTTGAAGGATTTTTCCAGACAATTCAACTTTCCTTGACAATTACCTGATTTTTAGAGTCAAAATAAAATTCCCTGAAAATTTTAGGTTTTCTGTGTTCTCATTTTATTGATCCACTGAATGTATGAAAGGCTGTGTCAACTTTGCCTGGTCCGAAGCAAGAACTCTGGATCTGTGCACGAGATTGCAGCTTCACTCTCTCCAGTTAAAACAAAGGCAAATTGTATAACAGGCAGAAAGATTAAATACAGATTAATTTTTTAAATACAGGGTACCTGCTACATTTTAGATTTTCAAATTCATGACTTTCCATGAATAATTCTAAGAATTTTTCATTACTTACAATTTTAGTTACTTACGGTTAAGAATTGTGAAATTATGTCACGGTGCTTAAATCAATATTATTCAGTTGCCATTCAACTCTGGAACAGGGCGCATCTCCTTGCCACTTTACAATGACCTTATCATTTTTATATCTTTAAACTTGTAAATAAATTATTTTATGTGTTACAGTCCACTGGTTAATAGAGCGATACATCACAAACACAAAACACTTACAATTGAAGTTACAATTTTCTCCGACAAAAACACAACCATAAATTAAAAAAGCATTGTATAACAATAATTGAAATGATAGATATAACCGAAACTGTTATACTCTGCATCTTCATATTAATTGATTTTAAACTTAAAAAACAAAGTAAAGAAAGAGTTACAGCAATGAAATGGCTAAAAAAAAAAATATGAAAGCAAATAACTAAATACAGTCAGATATATGTTATTTAAAGCTGCTTTATTTCTTCTTAAAAGTGTAATATAAAAAGCTTAAACTAGAATTTTAAATTAATAAAAAAATAAATAAATAAATTTTGAAATCACGAAAGTTTAAAAGCTAATTTGCTCTAGAAATTACGTTCTTTCTTTCATTTTTAGAAAGAAACCATATTTTAATAATATATGACTGGGAGAGCGGATTTTGTTACAAATTCAGATATTTACACTGTGAAAATTCTATTTTAAAAATTAGATTTTTCGGCAGTCTAAATCCATGACGTATCATGTTTTTTTAAAAAAGAAATAGTTAAAATCATGACAAAGTTTGTTTAATACCGAAATCTATGACTTTCTATGATTTTTCATGACATTCCAGGAGCGCGGTAGAGATTTTTTTCCTTTGAGGCACAGTCAAAAGTAACTGCTATTTTCTTATTATACAATACTATTACAAGCTTTCAAGTTTTAGTAATATACCCTTATAATAGTTTAGTTAGAGCATATAATAGATTGGTAAAACTATTATAAGCTCTCAAGTTTAGTATTAGTCAAGTTTAGGTCATCAGTGTTTATAGTAATATTTATCTGTATCGATGTACATTTATAATTTATAAATGTATCCTTAAAAATTCAACGTTGTTTTACTTGATAAACGAATATTTAAAGCTAATATGAAACAATATTTATTTTTTTATTAACAGAAAATATTTCATGTTAGAAGCATTTTGATTATTTATAGTATTATGAGCTTTAAGACAGTTTTGGAAGAAAATTTCAAGTATTACTGTCAAAAACCAGTTTAAGAAATCCAAAAAAACTCAACCTCCAAGGTATAAAATCCTTTTTTTAAAACCTAGACACAAAGTATCACTTTTGTATTTTTTTTTACAATAAAAGGTATGAAAATACTGTATTTTTTTACTCGAAAAATCAATTAAAATGAACACTGCATAACACTTATACAAGCAAACTTCAATTAGAGTCAATTAAAAAAAAAACAATCTCTTGTTTGCAATTAAATTGAGACCAAGTCATTAATAGAAAGTGACTTTAATTCAAGTAAAAAAGAAATCAAAAATTTAATAAATATCTTCATTATATAAATATTTCACAACAAATAATCTCTGTGTTCAAAAGTCGTATTCTTCTATAACAATTTCTTCATCAGGCAATAACTTGACATTTTCATCTGACTTGTTAGCATCATCAATTGGGTCGCTCTCTTCCTCTCCGAAACAAAAGTGGTCTTTTTCATCTAACGTCTTTACCACTTGGCTATTAATATATGAAATTTTACAACAATAAAAGTTAATAATCAGTAAATCAATAGTAATGAAAATGATTATCAATAATGGTGAAAATAAAGATTGAAAGATAGAGAAATGATTTTTTTTTCCTTTTTGAAAGATATTGAATAATTTTCAATTTAAAAAAAAAAAAAAAACATCCTTAAACTTATGTTTGTTTCTCATTAAACTTAGAAAACTGAATTGACAGAATACTACTAAGTATAAAGAAGTCATTAGTAAAATAAAATTTTCAGATAATTCTATATACCTTGCACTTTCACATTGCTTCAATTTTATATTACAAAATTATTTGCAGTAAGAGTAGGGGTTATTTCCTGAGCATATTTGAAGATTTTCTTAAAGTTAACAGATTTTTTTTTCTAATATTAAAATCAGCAAACACAAAACTATGATGAAAATTTTAATTACTTTTCCTTAATTCATTTAAAGATATTAAATTAAATTAAATTAAAAAAATTAAGAATTTTTTATTTATTTATTTACGGAATTTCTGAAATTTACATAAAATATGACTTTTTATCTAATATAAATTTTTTGCTTGATATATTTTAGACAATGCCTAATTTTGCGAAAATGAAGATATAGAAATTTTGAATATAAGAACATGAAGATTCTGCTGCAGATCGACTCAGTAAATTCTGCTGTAAGGTATATAAGTTGCACTGCAATGCCATAATCAAAAATACAAAAGTAATAACCAATCAGAGTTTTTAAATGAAGAAGTACATTGCATAAAACAGATTTCATAAAACAGCTTGCAAGAAAGTATTTAAAATTGATTTAAAATGGTTCTTAAAAACAAAATGCAACTTTCTAAACTAGCTAACATGCGGTGAATGAAATTATCACTAAGTTACAGAAGTTAAATTAAAAATAATGTAACTCTAGTGAAAAATATCAGAAAGTCTTTTTTTGAAATGATAATAATATTTGTTTTCTTGGAAAGGTGTGTCGTTTATGAAAGAGCAAAATCATTGATCTGTCTGGGTTTTTTTAAGAGGTACCTATCTTGTGAAAATTTAGACATAATTAGTGCAAATAAAAAATTATATTTAAAAAATCAACACAAAAATATGGTAAAGGAAGAAAATATTTTCAAAAATTGTCACTACAAATAAATATCATTTATGACTTATTTCTATATATTTTTCCCTATATACTCAAAAATAATTTTGGTATTGTAAAATTTTGGGCTAAAAATTTTATCTAAATTACAAAAAGCATAAATCTGTAAAAAATCATTGTCCACAGTAAAATTTCAACTTGAATTTAGTAAAAACATGCATTTAACAGTACTAATACTAAAAGTTATTCTAATTATGAGAACATTTTCCTCTGGGTCATACAGAAAAAAGTTTCACAGAGAAAAAAATATTAGAAATGTCAGTTAAAAGAAATTTACAATAGTGTTTATGATAATGTTCGAATTTCGACTTCTTGTAAAGCTTACAGAGGGAGAGCCTTGCTTTTAATTTTAAAAAACTCAGAGGGAAAAAAATTCGCTTTGATAATGCGTAAACGACCGATTAGGTTTCCCACATTGACTGAACACATGCTACCGTTTTGTAAAAGACAGCTGGCAGGAAAGCTCTTCTTTTTCATAGATTGCAACAAGAACACAGGTTTGCATGAGAACTTGCTTTTTTATTTGTGAAACTGCCGTTTTTCCTAAAGTTGAATTTGTGAAGGTACCGCTAAACGGTAGGAAATTTACCCTGGACAGACCCTTGAGCTCAGTATTTATTTAATATCCATAAAAACAATACAGTATAACCCTACAACAACACAGAATTCAATACAAGTTAGCGTTCCAAAATCGTGCAATTCTAAGATGTATTTATTACTTAGTTCTATATATTTAAAGAATAATTAATACATTTAGGTATATATTTATAAAATAAAAATAAAAAATACCTTGGCAAATATACTAAATTAAAAAATATATGACACTAAAATTTTATACTTTCATTGTAAAATATATAAAATTGCATCTATTATTTGAAATCAAAGTTCTAATTTTTGGTTAAATTAGAACTAATCCATATTACCTTTATAGACAACTGAATTTAAATCCTTAAAAATATTTTCTCACAGCGCTTCTGTTTTGAGATTAAGCTCTTTTGTTCTCCTATACGGTTTATTTTTATGTTTGTACGATTATCTACGCTTATGTACGGTTACTTTCTTATGTTTGTATTGTTTAAAAAATGGTTCCAAGGAGTAAAAAATGAAGATTTGTTAAATAGCTGCAAAAAAACAAAAAAAAAATTTAAAACTATAATTTTTATTTTTCAATCATAAGACCCTTATTTTCTTGAAGAAATCTTAAAATAGTTTTTAATTTAAGAGAAATTGTAATGGTTAGCACCTCTGAAAACAGCACAGGAATATGAGTGTGATGCTATTTTCAACATTTGTTTTGATGCCAGTTGATGGTAAATTCAGAAGGAGTAGGTGTGAACAAATTGTGTAAATATTTTCATAAATAAGCAGACATTCAATTTCAATATGAAGATGAAAGAAAAGCCATGATCTCCAAATAATCTGCTGTTGAAAAATTTAGTGTTAAGAGTTACGATTCTGAGAAGAAAAAGAATGGAACAGTCTTCTTCTCTAACTAAAGATAGTATTATCTCAATATATTTATCTTTAGCGCAACTTTATATTTCATTTTACAACCGCATTGAACAGTCAAGCCAATTTCAGGTTTACAACCATCAATGCTTAACTATGTTTCCCTGTAAATTTTGAACCCAACCCAGAAGACAAGAAAACTCCTGGATCAAATATTGGGACTAATCAACCCTTGTAATGTTGCACACAATTTTTGCACAAAACTTAATTTAGAATCCTAAATTGAGGTACAGTGCTTCAGAAGATATAATTTTCAATATTTATAAAACATTTTCTTGAGAGTGTAAAGACAAATGCATCTAGTCCATCTAACTGGAAGAAAAAAAAAAAAAAAAAAAAAAAACACAAAATTCTTCAAAAAAGACAATCTTTTACAAGGTCTAACATCAAAGCAAATGTACTACATTAGAGAATAAAAAGAAAGATAGTATACATACAAGTACAAAGTAATAGCAATTGTATGTGGTCACCTTTAAGACAAGTTGGAATATTTTTAGCTTTAAAAATATTTAACACATATTTTTTCAAAATATAATTTACAAATTTATTAAAAAATATAATTGATAATTTTAAAACTAAAATCAATAACAATAAAAACCAAATTGAAGAGATTTTAATTGTTTGAAAGAATCAGGGGTGATTTTGAACCGAAGTAAAAAAACCTGAAAATTTCTTGAGTAAAATCATTAATGACGTATTTCAAAAAATAAATATCTTTATAAATTTAAATCATTGATATTTTCACAACATGAAATTCTAAATAAATTATATACAACATAATTTAAATTAATAATTCTGTAAAGAGATGCCAAGCATAAATTCTAGTTCCTAATATTTCTAAATAAATTATACAACAATTTTTATGCATAAATGTGATCAATGATTTCTTGAAATTTCTAGATCTTGGATTTTATGAAATTTTCGGATTGCGGTAAGCAGAATCATCTCTGAAGAATATTGGACTTAATACAGCTTAATTTGTAGATTGCATCACTACAAGGTTTTAAAAATTAAAAAGTTAACATAAAATGATAATTAATTACCTAAAAAACTTTTTTATTTTCATATCTCCTAATTCTTTTGTTAGTGTTACTTGAGCTAAAATAAAAAAAAAAAATGAAACAAATATTTTTAATCTATTTATTATGTTTTTTTTTTTTCAAATAGAATATTAAAGTGTTAATACCAGGATTTAAATCCCTTATTTGCAATTTTGAAAGATAAGGAACTAAGTCAACTTGTAGCTGTCTCATACTAAGAGAAGAGCCTGAAAAGAATAGGCAATGCACTTAATTCATAAGCTATAAAAAAATCCAAATTGAACAATAAAATATAAATTAGAAAGTTACCAACATTTCATAACCATAAATACCCATATCTGCCAACATGGATAGGAATAAATCCAGTAGATTTTACGAAAAAATAAAAATTTTATAACTGTTCCATAATTTTTTAACCGTTTTGAGAAGTTTGGGATTTTATAGTCATCACAATACAAAAACTTTATTACACTAATAAAGTTTATTACACTATAAAACTTTATTACACTAATAAATAGTCTGCAATATTTTCCATTTATGATTAATATTAAATGAATTTGAAATGTTTCTTTTTATTATTTTGAACATCTATTTTAAAAAGACAAGTAAATCATTATTGATGATTAAAAGATTTTACTATTTAAGTACAGAATAAAACAAACTTAAATTTTCAGAAAAAAGAAAAGCTTTAAACTAATTACAATAAGTGAGTCTCGTTCCATTATGCACTAGCAATACTTATTTAAGTATTCAAACAAGTGATAAATTGTGTAAAAATTCTATTCCGATTAAGGATATTTTTCAAAAACTTAATCAATTATAGGGAATTTTCTAAAATGTACAAAAACCAGGAGAATTTTTATTATACCAGTAGACTTGGGAAAAAATGGCAAAATCCAGTAGTCGACTGGTAAATCCAGGAGAGTTGGCAGCTATGAATACCCATTTTAAAAACATCATCATCATCATCAATGGCTCGACAGCCCAGGGTGGGCCTTGGCCTTCTCAAGAAGTTTAAACGAAGTTCAAGTGAGTTTAAACTTCTGAAAAAGTTTAAAAACATACAAATGCAAATTTTGAATATTTTAGGTGGATCCAAGAATCTAGTTAAAAATTTCCAAAGTCTAAAAAAGTTAAAGCTTTCTAGGAAGATCAATGCTTCTTAATAATGAAAAAAAAACACTAGAAATATTTTCTCTGTTAATTGTAATCTATAGTAACTGTTAGGTTATTTTAAAAGATTTTGAGCAGAATGAAACATTTTAGAAAATCATGCTATTTATGGCCATGCAAATTTTATATCAACTATAATGCATGGAAGAATTAGTGGCTTTTGGATTTGGCTTTGGTTCCTTTTTGAATTGTGGCATTGTAACATAGTGTCTCCTTTATTATTAGAAAAAATAAAACTATAATTTCTTTCCAATAAAAAAAAACTATTTTGAGAGAATTTAATGAATATTTACAGTTATATTGTTTTCAAAACTCACAACATAACAGTTTAGACAGCAATGAAGCATTGACTGTATTATTATTGCAGGAAGCGTTGCCAAATCTTCCAACAATAAATAAGCACCTTTTAAGTACTTTTTAAGAGTTCAAAATATATTTTTAATCACTATATACATTAACAAAATGCAAAATAATTTTCAAATTTTACATGATCATGATAAAATAACCAGTTTCTGACAACGAACTATTTTCTTGATTATATTAGCTTTTATAAAAAGATCAAGAGTTTTTCCAGTCTGATATCAGGTGGTGGAGAATGAAGTCTAAAATTGAGAATATCTAGCAAAATGCAGCAGAGTTGCACATGAGAGAGCAAGAATGTCAGTGAGCCCAGCTCAGAAGACTTACATGCAGACCCGCAAGTATTTCATCAAACAAGTAAAATGATTGGCACTTTCATACGCTACGGATCGAGGGTACATTGAAATGGATTGTGGTTGAATGAACTGTGAAAACGTTGAATAGAATAATGTGAAAAACACGCTTCTGCATAATATACGGCAAAAATCGACAAAGTAAAGAAAAAAAAATCTGATTTTTGAAAAGGGAAAATTAAGCAGTTTTTAAAAACACTGAATAAAAAAAGCATCGGGCCTTTAAAAAAAGAAAATCAAAGATAAGCACCTTTAAGCACTTTTTAAAAACTCTATGCGCGATGTATTAAAACAAAGATAACAAAATTCATTTGACAAAACTGCAATTAATCTTCAACTACTCACATAAGTTCAGTTAAGATATTTTTACTAAGTGGTAATGCTGGAAGCAAGTTTATAATTTTGCTTTAAAAAAATAAAAAATAGGAACAAAGTAACTATTAAAATAAAGTCCTACCACTAAAAGCATACTTCAGAGATTTTTGCAACCGCCTTTGCCGTAAGATAAAAAAAGAAATAATAAATAAATAAAATTTAAACAAAATGAAAGCAGATATAAAATCACAAATCAATAATTTTGGCAAAGAATCAAAGAATCTTCATATATACCTTAGATAAATTTTCATAAAATTGAG